>NW_024751620.1:0-7918 GCF_018991925.1 Homarus americanus
GCTAAAATTAGCACTTTAACTTTTTGGTGACAATGACATTTATTGAGAATAATTATGACATCAGACTGTGGGGTACGTTATATTTGGGTTCACACTCAGGATGGGATGGAGAAAGGAACTCACAATGTGCTCTCTGTATACATATTGTATTGGATGTACAGTGCAGCTTGGTGTTGGGAAGTGGCAGTGTGGTTACAAGTGTGATGTAGAGAGAGCTGGTTGGTGAGGATGCTCAGAGGAGGACCAGCTTGGGTCGCCATGCTCACCAGGGGAGGGAGGCAGGAGGAGGAGGAGTATTGCTTGCTGGTTGGTGTAGGTAGAAAAGAGGTCACCACGAGGTCAGGTCTTATATAGTGGAGGTAGGCGTGGCTTAATAGTTGACCTCCGTCATGTAAGCGGCGCTAGCTACGACCACGAGGCATACACTGGGGACCCGGGTCGGCTACTCAGCGACAAACAGCTAGGGGAGGTATCCACTACAAGACGTGAAAGAGTTTAAAAAATTCAAATCGTGACAGCGCATCGATGACATTGGTGGTCAGCTTTGTTTTGAATCTGGGAGCGTGTCAGTTACGGTCTGCCTCCGCGTCTAGCTGTTGTTCTTTCAAGAATTTTTTCACACTCTGAAGTGTATTTCCTCAAGATACTGTATCTTCAATAAGGCCAGCAAATTCAAGTGCAAGTACTATACCTAAACAAAGCACAAAGGAATTACTGGTACACTGGATGAAGAACTCAATGTTTTACAGAGGTTTGATGCAAAGAGAAAAACTTAGCACCACTGCTAAAACTTATGTATTTTATGTATTTACCCTGTAAAATAAAGCTTCAATAACGAATGCATAAGTCCTCCAATATTGCAAAGGTGAATAATAATGAGATGTGTTCCCCAGTGTGATTTACATCTTTTTGGCTTTTACCCTCTTTTCCCCAAAAACACAAAACTAATGAAAAATGTAAACTAAATTCTTTATGAATGCACCTTATATACATACAAATGAATAAAAATATGGTCACACAAGAGGAGATGGACGCCATTGTTTTTGTAGAGTTTACAGCCGGAAGTCCGGCGATGGTGGTACATAAGAAAAATGAAGAAAATAAGACCCTGGTTGTAGCTGTAGTGGGAATGCTAACGTATAGTGGACATGGAAAACATATCGTCATTTCTCTAGTACATATGAATATGAAAGCAACACTTATTTACTGTTCATATATGCTTTAAATAATACTTTACGAATGTAAAACTAAATTCTACCCACCAATGGTGGTAAAGTCCAATACATAAGGACAGCCAATGATGATGTGCGAAGTCATCAGGTTTTACTCTGGCTGAAGCTGAAGGTTCAACTCTGGCTGAAGCTGTAGCCTACAAAGCTGTTGCTGAAACTGTTCCTGAACCTGAAGTTGATGTTGAAGCTGCTTATGATGCTGAATTTGATGGTGTAGCTGAAGTTGATGGTTTAGGCCCTCGAATAATAAAGCTGTCAAAAGAACCCTGCACAGCTGCTTTTCTCATTATACATCTTTATGTAGAGGTCATTTGCATTATAAATTTTAATGCTTTGTTCTGTTAATGGATCCACTTCAGAAAATATGTTCATTGCTTGCTCCATATAATATCCACACACCTTTACCTTTTTCATATCGTTTAACACATCTTGTTTCTTGGCTGCTTAGACACTTTCTATTAGCTTTTGAACCAACACTACCATCACTTGCTCATGTTGAATAGGGATGCAAAATACTGTAGGAAACCTGAGAAAGTTTTTCTCCTGTTCCTGTTCCAGATGTGGAAAACTGAACTAACCAAGTCCGACTGTTGTTTACCACTCATTAACCAGGCAGCTTTGTGCAAGGCGCCTTCATTTTTTACAGTCATTTTTTTATATAATACATATCGATTTAGTTATTATTTATATGTAAAATTTATTTTATTTTATTTTATCGTAAATATGAATGAAATAAGGACATAAATTGAATTGGGTCCTAAATTAACTAGGGTTTTAAATATGAACAGTTGTTGGTCGAATCATTGTTATCGGAGGCTTTACTGTATATGGATAAAATGGTTCATGTTACGGAAATTTGCAATATGGCCACTTTTTTCAAGAACACATCCATTCCGCAATGCAGGGGTTCAAAAATAATAATAAAACAAATTTCGTACAGATGAAGAGTAAAAAGTAATTTACAGTAGTGATCATGGAAATCCACTTTATAACCAAGTCTGGACTAGGCCACTTGGGTATAGTTAGTCAGTTACCATCAAGTTTAGGGTTGACACCCAGGCAAGCATTCAATATTAACCCTTCACTATGAGGATGCCACTTTTAATATATTATTTGGCTAATACCAGACAATCTTATTCAGCACAGAGGAGACGCTGTTAATAGCCAAGACTAATACTGTATACTACACTGATTAGTTGTTGACTGATATAAGGAGCTTGGAAACCAACAATAAAGATTAGATCACAACACAATGAACAAGTACAGTATAGTGCTGCAATGATAAGAGTAATGCAAATGCCCAGAGATGGTCATGGAGGCATGAAAATGAATAGAATATCACAGATAATTTATCCACTTGTGCTGTAATAAATATAGTAATGTCATACATGTTTAGTGAGGTTTTTGCACATGATCCAACCAATACATACAGAAAAATAAATATGGGCCAATAAACAATTCCAAGATGTGAATGATCAAGTGTTTTTTTTGTTTTTATTCCAATGATATAACTGCAACATTTAGATACCATCAACAACTTTTGCCTTAAAAAGACAAGAATCACTTAAGAATTTAACAACTCATGAAAATACTGTACTAACCATTGTCTCATCAATAGGGTGAGTCTTGTCTGGGAAGATACATGTAGGACAAGACACCACTTTCTTCACCTTCAGTTCCTTGCATGTCTCAAGGACGTTGTCATTCATTAGTTGATTGAAGCGCTGAAATTTTTTTTTTTTTTAGATACTGATGTTAAGTTCATGAAACTCACATATTACTGTACCAGCCAAGGCCTATGGAGTGAAACTCAGATCCACTAAGCTTGGTGGCTGGAACTACAGTACTATAAATTTCGTTCAAAACCCTTCTTAATCCTTCAGCTGAGAGAACCCCTGCCTGACCCTGAAAGGGTTAATAACCATACCCCTTACTTTTTAAGAATATGGTTATTAACCCTTGAGCATCTGCTGCCGCTACAGCTGAAGGGTAGCATTGGTGTGCACTCTGTCACCCTCTATGGTTTGTGGACACAATTTCATCTAGGCAACCCTAAAGTCCAGCTACCTGTGCAATACTGTTGAAACATTTGCCCCTGCTAGCTTCTGCCTCTTCTGAGTAAGACCTCTCATCCTTTCACACACTTTAAACAGGATTTGGCAGTAACCATGCAGACTTATGCTGTGGCTGTTAAGCCATCACCTAGTTTGAGGTTAGTCAGCATATTGGTTTGACTTCACAACCCAATACTATTTTAAGGAACACCCTTCAACTAAGCAGTCTGTAGCTCAGCTTATTGCCTGATAGCCACATCTATTCCAGTTGCAGGTGTCTAGCCTGTGACTCATAGGAATTCTCTCTGTGGACTGAAGTGTTATTTCAGTTAAGTTCCATTTGGGATAGTACAGGTACAGTGGAGTTAGGATAATTCATGAGTAGGATACCAGAAGATATCGTGAATAATTATATCATTAATTATGGTTTAATAGATTTAAATGGAAATAATTAGTTTGGTTCCAGAAGCCACCCAAAATATAAATGAACTAATCCAAAACTGCTTTAATAAACACTATACCCTGTACTGTACATCGTATGTAATACATAAAAATACAGTAACATAGATATTGTACAAAAAGCACAGTAGTTCTATGTTACATAAACGGCTCCTTCCTTCCCATAATTTCATGTGCCACACCATCGAGATAGACAAGCACTGGGCTGGCTGAGACTGATACACACACAATAACTACTCATTTAGGGGTGGTGGGAGTTGTGTGAAATTGTATTATTTTACTCTTATGCAAAGAGAGTGAGTTGAGTGAGTTGAGTGAGTTGGTGGAGTTGAGTTGGTGGAGTGAGTGGGTGGTGGAGTGAGGTGAGAGTGAGTGGTGGAGTGGAGGGAGGAGTGAGGTGGTGGTGAGTGAGTGAGTGAGTGAGGAGTGAGTGAGTGAGGAGTGAGTGAGTGTGTGTGTGTGTGTGTGTGTGTGTGTGTGTGTGTGTGTGTGTGTGTGTGTGTGTGTGTGCAAATTAATAGATCATCTGTTGAGGAGCTTATTGCTTGACAACACTGGTGTATGTTACCACTCCTTCCACTCCATCTCTCTAATCACCCACACCTTTCTGCTTTCTTGCTCCATATTTTAAAATGTTATGTAATGTAATGTTGAAGGGATACATCTTTACTCATTTATAATCATAGCTCCTCCTCATCGTAATCGAATTGGTCGTAGTCGAAAATGCTTAAATAATACATAGAAAATCTAAAATGGGTGTCTTTTTTTCTTCAGCACCACAAACTCTCACTTTTAAGGTTGCCAGCCATTTTAAAGTGAATTACAAACAAAAATTTTGTCTGTGTACTGATGTTAGGACTCGAAAAATTCGTAATTTGACAAAAAATTTTGGTATAACTGTGCAGGTCGTAAGTCGGGAAGCAGCTGTATACTTATCACAATCTCCCTAAAATATATAAGATTATGTTTATTCAAGACATCTTCAGGTCATGAGACCCACTAATCCCCATGCCAAAAGGGTGACCTGACATTCCATCAGAAGGTCAATAATATGAGACCACTAATCCCACCCCTACCTCCACCTGACACTGAGTCAGGTCAGGTCCCCCAAAATTCTTTAACTTTCATCTTTATCAAGACATTTCCAGAAAATGCTCTCGAATTTCAACCTCGGAAAAATTGGTCCCCATTCTGGAAATTTTGGAAAATTCTGGCTTGGGAATGATTTTTCAACCAAATCGTTCGCCACGTGAGAGTTCAGGTTTGAGGGATTCGGCTGAAGAAATATTATTTATAATGTAAGTAGGAATATACAGAACTGTTCATACATTACAGAGACATATTAAATTACATGTACACCCACCTCTCATATACCATACAGGTATGAACAGTGCTCACTTAAACCAAGCACGCCGGCCAACCTCCGACACGCTCTCCTCTCTGCAGGTGGGTGATCACATTAAATTTCGTCCATTTGCATTGTTTTTGTGCCTTTTAGCTTTAGGCCCCAGAGGAGGCAGATGGACATTTTCCAGACATGCTCATTGCTCAATGAAAACAGTGTTTAACGCTAAAAGGATGCGGATAAACACACAATGCAAATGAGAGCAAGAGAAAAAGTAGTGCTGGTGTGAACTGAGAAAGAGATACTCGGGAAGCATGCTGGGAGCACAGTTGTTGTACAGAATACTTCATTATCATCATTATCTTCATCATTAGTAGTAATAATCTTTATTATTACATTATTATAATTATTATTATTATTATTAATAATATTAAAATCATTCATGTTGATATGACTGAGACTTTATTGTAATAACTTCAAGCACCTCACCAGGCATCACACACAACTCCACTGCCAGGCGACCAGGCAAATAAGAGTGACAAATTTATACTGTCTTGAGAGTGTTATTTAAAAAATAGGTGTACATATATTAGCTTTTGGTATGAATTGAACAATCGTGGTATTCTAAAAATGCTTAAATCAAATGCGCGAAAAGGAGAGTCACCTATACTGTATTTGTTACTGCCAAAGTTTTGCACCTATTGGATCTGACTACAAGATGCATATACAGTATACAGCGATCCTCGGTTAATGAACGCCTTGGTTAACGAAATTTCGGTTTACGAATTACCTTCCATAAGATTCTTCACTTCGTTAATGAAAATTGTTAATCTAATTCCTCATTAATTTTTCCCAACATGTTACTGCATTTGGCTGCTCACCACTTGTAGTATTAGTCCGCCAATACAGTAATCGGTTTAGGCTTAAATTGTTACCATTTGAGTTAATATCAAGAAGGTTGTACTATTCAATAATTTTCCAAACAGCCACTCGCACACACCCAAAATGGCGGCCAGTGTGTCCCCCTGCTCAGTGGAGGAAGCTTCTTGCTTGAGACTCTCTTGAACATAAACTATTTACGTTTTACAGTACAATTATTGGTCATTCTGAAGTTTATTTTACATATTGACAATATATAATGCAGTGCAGTGTTGATTTAAAGAAAATAATCTTGAATTACACCAAGTGAACTAAAATTTTATGGGTGAATGCGGCATGGGGTGACTCTTCCACCCCAATGCCTTCTCTTCTCCTTCTCCTCCACCTCCATTCTAATTCCCATCATCATCATCAACCAGGAGCCTTCTACATGCACACCTCAAAGTAAGTGTACTTTACTGCATTTATTTTAGTTTATATGTAATTTTCGGTGAGCTGGAACCAATTACCCAAAATCCCATTGAAACAATGGTTGGTCAACGAAATTTTCGGTTAACAAACGACCTTCTGGAACGAATTGTGTTTGTTAACTGAGGGACCATTGTAGTCTCGATTTACGCTGCACCTGGCAGACGCGGCAATTATTAGTTACGCGGTACATTCCATCATTTACGCGGAAGCGGCGCAGGCAGGGCGCGGCTAGGTCGCCCAGTCAACAAAAACATTACCGAGTTCTTCACCAGCCACCCACCACAGCCAGCCCAAGTCACGATAGTGATAGTGAGGATATTGACTTTGAGGAGTTTGACAAAGAGGCCCTGCAAGTCTCTGTGGTGGATTGTGATACAGGTGAGGGCCAATAAACTGATAAACTGCCCTCTGCTCGAAACAACCCCCATCCTCGGTGCCCAGCCATCTCTTCTACTAACGTAAGTGTTAAAAACCTCATGTTATTGATATTTCTCTAAATAATAATTGTGTGCATACCATCATAAAATTAAGATGTTATTTTTACTACAATGTAGGTATTGTGTCGGAAAAAGGGTAGTCTATGGTCGGCCCATCTCTATTTCAATTAATCCCATATGTTCTGTTATTTCGTTTCCTAGCTTTTTGTTTTATGACCTCCATGGGTTTAATTGACCGCATAAACCGAGACTATACTGTACAGTATAATAATTATAGCACTCTAAATATGTTCTTGGAAAATAGCACTCTAAGAAACTCTACAAGAGGTCAGTGTAATATAGCTCTAAGAAGAGATACATTCACAGCAGCTCTATTTCTCACCAATAAATGGTATACGAGAGTTTCATTAGGTATTTTAACACTAACAATGATACAGTGAACCCTCACTTTGCGGTCAATTGAACCCGCCAAGTTGACAGAAGTGAACAACATAACATATGGGATTAATTGAATAGAGAGCCAATGACCCCCAAACCCACTTTTTCAGACACAATACCCACGTTGTAGTAAAAAATATCATCTTAATTTTATGATGGTATGCACACACAATTAATAATTAAGAGAAATATCAATATTAGGTTTTTTAACACTTACATTAGTAGAAAAGATGGCTGGGCACACGGGATGGGGGGTTGTTCCAGGCAGAGGGCAGATTATTGGCCCTCACCTGTATCACTTGTATCAATTGTATCACTATCCACCACAGAGGCTTGCAGGGCCTCTTTGTCAAACCCCTCAAAGTCCATATCCCACTATCATTATCACTATCACTGACTTGGGCCGGCCTGTTGGGTGGCGGGTGAAGAACTGGTAATGTTTTGATGACTGGGTGACCTTGTGTGCACCATTTTCGCGCAAAAAATTGCCAGCCGCTTTCATGCAAGGGGTACACGCATCAGGAATGTGAGTACCTTAGGTTCGGCAGGTACCGCACGCGAACGCGGAATGCGCGACACGACGTGAGGTTGACTGTACTTCAA
>NW_024751621.1:0-2229 GCF_018991925.1 Homarus americanus
CGTTAATCGTCCGTAAGGCGATTGCCGCCACTCATTCTTATGGCCCTCCTGCCGCCGTTAATCGCCCGTAAGGCGATTGCCGCCACTCATTCTTATGGCCCCCCTGCCGCCGTTAATCGCCCGTAAGGCGATTGCCGCCACTCATTCTTATGGCCCCCCTGCCGCCGTTAATCGCCCGTAAGGCGATTGCCGCCACTCATTCTTATGGCCTGCCTGCCGCCGTTAATCGCCCGTAAGGCGATTGCCGCCACTCATTCTTATGGCCTCTCTGCCGCCATTAATCGCCCGTAAGGCGATTGCCGCCACTCATTCTTATGGCCCCCCTGCCGCCGTTAATCGCCCGTAAGGCGATTGCCGCCACTCATTCTTATGGCCCCCCTGCTGCTGTTAATCGCCCGTAAGGCGATTGCCGGCACTCATTCTTATCGCCCCCCTGCCGCCGTTAATCGCCCGTAAGGCGATTGCCGCCACTCATTCTTATCCCACCCCTGCCGCCGCTAATCGCCCGTGAGGCGATTCCCGCCAGACATTCTTATCGCCTTCCGGCCGCCGTTAATTGCCCGTAAGGCGATTGCCGCCACTCATTCTTATGGCCCCCTTGCGGGTGTCGCCGTAAAGCGGTGCCGCCACTCATTCTTATCGCCCCCCTGCCGCCGTTAATCGCCGTGAAGCGGTGCCGCCACTTTCATTCTTATAGCCCCCCCTGCACCGTTAATCGCCGTAAAGCGTTACGCCACTATTCTTATGGCCCCCCTGCGCGTTAATAAGCCGTAAAGCGTTACGCCACTCATTCTTACCTGGCCCCTTACACGCCGTTAATCGCCCGTAAGGCGATTGCGCCACTCATTCTTGTGGCCCCGTGCATGAATTGTCGCCGTAAGGCGATTGCGCGCATTCT
The DNA here is from genome assembly GCF_018991925.1 of Homarus americanus. Taxonomy (NCBI): domain Eukaryota; kingdom Metazoa; phylum Arthropoda; class Malacostraca; order Decapoda; family Nephropidae; genus Homarus; species Homarus americanus. The sequence goes on from NW_024751621.1 coordinate 899, forward strand.
TCGCCGGCCCCCTGCCGCCGTTAATCGCCCGTAAGGCGATTGCCGCCACTCATTCATATCGACCCCCTGCTGCCGTTAATCAGCCGTAAGGCGATTGCCGCCACTCATTCTTATTGTCCCCCTGTCGCCGTTAATCGCCCGTAAGGCGATTGCCGCCACTGATTCTTATCGCCCCCCTACCCCCGTTAATAGCCCGTAAGGCGATTGCCGCTGCTCATTCTTATTGCCTTCCTACCGCCATTAATCGCCCGAATGGCGATTGCCACCACTCATTCTTATCGCCCTCCTGCCGTCGTTAATCGCCCGAAAGGCGATTGCCGCCACTCATTCTTATCGCCCTCCTGCCGTCGTTAATCGCCCGAAAGGCGATTGCCGCCACTCATTGTTATCGCCTTCCTGCTGCCAATAATCGGCCGTAAGGCGATTGCTGCCACTCACTCTTATCGCCCCCCTGCCGCCGTTAAGCGCCCGTAAGGCGATTGCCGCCACTGATTCTTATCGACCCCCTGCCGCCGTTAATTGCGCAGGCGTTGCGCCACTCATTCTTATCGCCCCCCTGCTGCCGTTAATTGCCCGTAAGGCGATTGCTGCCGCTCATTCTTATTGCCTTCCTGCCGCCATTAATCGCCCAAATGGCGATTGCCGCCATTCATTCTTATTGCCCCCCTACCGCAGGTTAATCACCCGTAAGGCGATTGCTGCCACTCATTCTTATCGCTCCCTTGCCGCCGTTAATCACCGCCAAGAAAGCGGTTGCGCCCTCCATTCTTATTGCCCACTCGCCGTTAATGCGCGAGCGTTACGCCCTCAGCTGCTCAGAACTCCTACAGCGGTGTAATCGCCCATAAGGCGATTGCCGCCACTCATTCTTATCGCCCTCCAAGCGCCGTTAATCACCCGTAAGGCTATTCCAGCCACTCATTCTTATCATTGCGTGCCGGGTGTCGCCATCTTGGCGGGTTGGCGCCCTCACTCCACGCCCCCTACACGCCAGCGCTGAGGGCAAATTCCCAACCTCATTGCGCTGCCGCCATTAATCGCCCGTATGGCGATTACGCCCATAATTCTCCTTTACACCTGCCATTCTCCTGCAGGCCTCTGATCTTCCTCAGCGTTGGGTACTCCACTGACACTCCCTGGCACACCCCTGAAACTCCCAGGAACACCTCCGACACTCCCAGGTACACCTCTGAAACTCCCAAGTTTTTCACTGACATTCCCTGGTACACCTCTGACACTCGCAGGTACACGTCCAACACTCCCACATACACCTCTGACACTCCCAGGTACATCTCAGACACTCCCAGGTACACCTCTGACACTCCCAGGTA
>NW_024751622.1:0-27100 GCF_018991925.1 Homarus americanus
ATTTCATAAATTTTAACTAATACATTCGGTTATTTTTCACTATGATAAAATATTGTCAATAACATCTAAACGGAGGCCATTTTAGGTTCATATATCAATAAAATATATTAAAAAAACATAGAATTCTTATTAAATTTGATAAAACAAAATTAAAATGGTATTCAAATTTTTTATTAACAATATATATGACAACGGGAAGAATTTTAAAGCGAAAGCATCTCTGTCGGCCATCTTGGATTTCTTACCCACTACACTAATCATTAACTCCAGGTTATATAAACGTGAAGGTGTTTATATAACTTCCCCTACCCTATTATAAATGTGTTTTTTGGGGGAATTATTGACCTGGATACTGTTTGGTGTTTGACTGTATACATGTTTGTTTGGATCGAATACTCATACTACAACTTGTATTTGACTGTATAAGTATGATTGTATGAATGTAGTGCTCTTATTAGTATCTGAATTAAGTGTTTGTCTGTCTAAATACATCCACTTGAGTACGATAGCTCTCTGTGACAATATAAACATTTGTCACAATAGAGTAATCGTGTCCGGTTGAATGTTAGTATCCAGAATGCTTTTTGTATCCGTTGTTTTAAAAGAGTAATTTATCTTCTATGGGATTCAGGTCAAGCCGCTGTTGTTGTAAAGTGTTTGAGTTGTAAAAAGTGTAAATGTGTGTGTGTGTGGTTTTGTTTAGGTGTAAACCAGTATTTTGGGCGTTTACAGCTGTGGTTTGTAATGGTTTATAGCTGTGGTTTGAAATGGTTTACAGCTGTGGATTGAAATGGTTTACAGTTGTGGTTTGAAATGATTTACAGCTGTGGTTTGTAATGGTTGGTTAAAGCAATATTCACCACAGTAAACTCCCCACAGTAAACTCTACCACACCACACTCCCCACACCCCTCCCCACACCCCTCCCCACACCCCTCCCCACAACTCAGTTAAACTTCAACAAACAAAGGCTGTACATTGAGGCAGAAGAACCAAGGAAATAAACTTTGGTAATTTATTGTCATCATTAAAGAAATCTGAACTTTTTATGTTAATGCAGGAGGAAGCACAAGGGACTGTAGGTGTTTGTGCTTGTGGTGATGTGAGTACTGTTTGTGGTAATTTGAGTACTGTTTGGGGCGACTTGAATACTTTTTGTGGTCTTGAGTACTGTTTGTGACGATTTTGAGTACTAATTGTTTGTAGTAAGACAGAGTTGTAAATTACTACCAGACACAAGGTATAGCCAGGTGAGAGAGAGAGAGAGAGAGAGAGAAAGGCGTGAATATTTATTTTTGCCCATACAATTTCTCTCTCTCTCTCTCTCTCTCTCTCTCTCTCTCTCTCTCTCTCTCTCTCTCTACTCCCTTTATGTCAGCTTAACTAGATCCCTGTGTTGTGGGTCGACAATAATTCTAAGCTGGCTGGATATTCTTTCCCTCCTCCAGGACAAACAACAAAGTAGGAAAGCTTTATTGAGTTAAGATACAGTATGTTTGTGTAAGCTTAAACAAGATGGAGCGAAATATTTGTACTGAGGACAAATCTTTTACGTAAACCTGAAATAAACAAGAAGAAATTATATACAAGTGGAAGATTTTCTTACATGTGAATGATATTAGAGTAATGAGGTATTTTTTTCTATTGTTAAAACTGAATGAAATTGTTGAGACTTAAGAAATTATTTGGGAATGTGAATCTAGACACGTATGGTATGATGAAATTTAAAATCCAGTGAGAAATTCTTAGCTCGTGAAGAAATTTGGAAAATCTATCGAAGGAAATATTGTTAATGAAGCAAATAAAAAATAAATAAATTAATAAATCCATTGGGAAAGTCCTCACATAATGAAGACAAAATAAAACTCAAAACGAAGAAAGAAAATCCCTTCACAATTCGAACCAAATCCAGCACCTAAATCCCCTAAATCCCACAGAACCCCATAAAACCCCATAAATCCCTCCAAATCCCCTCCCCCAAATCCCACAACACATCAACATCTCCAGTTAACCCCAAATCACCAACTACACAATCCATCACAATCTTCCTCGTAATCATCTTAAACCGTAAAAAAAAACAAATGATAGAAGATCTTACTTAATACTTTAAACTAAAACATAACCAAATTTACTCGTGGTAACTGGGTAATGTAGGAAATTACTTAGGGATTAGCCGAGGGATGGTTGAGAGAAGGAGGTGGTAGTGGTAGTATTTGGTTGAGGTGGTGGTAGTCTTTGGGAGAGGGAAGGTGGTGGTGGTGGTAGTAGTGGTAGTAATCCCGTGGTCTTATTCCTCAAGTCTTTAACTGGATACATAATTAGGTACTAAGACTGTCCTTGGACGTCACATACACACACACACACAAACACACGTACAAGGAGAGAGAGAGAGAGAGAGAGAGAGATGCATCACCCATCACCAACCATCCCGGGACCCAGGCTATAAAACTCTACGGTCCCAGGCTGCCACGTTTCACTTACTCTGCCTGCTTGCCCTCCACTCACATATACCCAACACCTATTGGTAAAGTAATGACCAAGGAACACTCTACAATATAATTTTATTCTCCATATATAAAGCTAATTATTACTCTAACTAATTATAGGAATTAATGATCGTATTTAAAATATTTTAGGCTTTTTAACATGGTCTCTGATGTCGGTGTAATTCTTCAACATGGGATCTTGTTATGTTTACACTAAGAGAAGCGTATGTTTGTATGTTCTTAATTTGTGTTTATGTTTCAATTTTAATTAACAATATAATTCTAAAATGATGATTGCTTGATAATTAATAGGAATGTATGAGTTATTTATTGTTGATTAGGATAGAGTTAAATGAGGAGTTAAATTAAATAGTAAAAATAAAAGAATTATGTACTGTATATAATAATTTGTAAGTTTATAGAAATAAGTTAGACATAATAAGAGCTTAATTATACCTTTAAATGAAGTCTTCTGTCGTTCAAGTAGTAAAACAGTACTTGATTGATATAAATATTTAAGAAAAAGACTTAGCTACCCGGAGTTAATTATCGCTTGTTAATGTCATCACAGGGTAGTTACGTCTGATTCATGTCTTGCTTATGAGAGACATTATTCATTTAAAGAGAGCGAGTTACTGACTAGAATCTTATCTTTCTTTTATAACCACTTGAGAGATAGTTTCATTCTCTTTGTCAATATTATCTCCAAGAATTGTACGTTTATTTTACCATTAACTAGGAATAATGACAACGATTCCTTTTATGTGTTTTTTTTTCTATTCGTTATTAACCCCATTAACCATTCATAAAGGTAACACAGGTAGATATATATTCTCACCTGTCAAATTAAGGTGTAGCTTGTGTTCATTGACCTCTTAGAATCCACCTTTGTGTCGTTATTAAGAGAATCAGTTATATACTTTCTCACATCTTCAGGTAGAGATGCAAATTAGGGCATTAACAAGTTAGGACATTATTTATTTACCATAATCAACAGATAGGAGTCGATCTCATTAACTCTCATTAACTTACCTGTGTGGATGTTGGTCTTAATTAACCTTGACCTAATTATAATGAGGTGAATAATGGATTCTTGAGGTCAGGTCATCTTGGTACTGAGTACATGAGAGGGATAAAGTATATGTATGTATGTATGTATGTATAAGGACACACACAATAAAAACAATAGACTCGAATTTCCTACTTTTATTATTGATCATTTTTAACAACATTTATTGCTTCTCTGGTCACCTGTTATCACTAAGATCAAAGCTTGTATGATACACGTTAATAACCCGCTGTATACAAGACCAAAACAGGCGGGGGGGGGGAGGGAGATATATTCCACAAAACGTAAACAGATTAAAAATTTGTTCTAAAATAACCTTACAGTGTGATAGGATAAGGTATTGGTGCGTTAATTAGTGTTAATTATGAAGAAATAAATATTTAACTTTATTTACATCGTTTATTAAGAGATTATAACTGAAGGAAAAATAATTATTCGAAGGTTTCTAAAAAAAAGGGGGATTATTTTTTTTAAAGAATAAATTTACATTGAGGAAATTTTTATATTCTAAAGTATATATTTATATATATAGGATTAGATGTGTGTTTTGATTTTCAGTTTTTGTTTTTTTTTGTTTTTCTTTTGGATCTTCATTTTGTTTTTCTTCTTGTTTTTCATCATCATCATCACCATCATCATCATCATCATCATCATCATCATCATCATCTCTATCACCATTTATTCACATCTGTTTACAAACTAGTTGACTCAGCAGTGAAAAACAGTGATGCTGTCAGTTCAATATTGAGGTGACATGACTTTCTCAGAGAGAGAGAGACGCAGTAATCAGCCCTGGACAGATAAATACTCATTCGAAACTTCTAGAAATTGAATTCTTAAGGCGAGATAAAGCAAAATTTTTCAGAAACAAATCCCAGAAAGCTATTAGATTATGATTTCACGAAGGTTCAAACTGTCTAAAGTGTGTACGAATTTGACGACGGCTCAGTACTCAGTCAGGCTGCGTCTGAGGAGGGAGAAGGAGTAAATAAAGAAGCTTTGGAGGTTATAGTACGAGAACAACAAAATTATAATAGAAAAAAAAGTACTTGAAAGTTTGTTGAAGTTTCTTGGAGAAATTGTTAAATGTTTGATTGTAAAGATTAGTTCAAGAACAGGAAGATAGTTAAAAAAGGTGCGTTGGGTGTGTCGACCAAGAAGGATATGTATTAAGGTGTGTTGGGTGTAGACCAAGAAGGATATGTATTAAGGTGTGTTGGGTGTGTCGACCAAGAAGGATATGTATTAAGGTGTGTTGGGTGTGTCGACCAAGAAGGATATGTATTAAGGTGCGTTGGGTGTGTCGACCAAGAAGGATATGTATTAAAAGGTGTGTTGGTGTGTCGACCAGAGGATATGATAGGTGTGTGTAGGGTGTGTAGAAAAAGAAGGATATGTATTAAGGTGTGTTGGGTGTGTCGACCAAGAAGGATATGTATTAAGGTGTGTTGGGTGTGTCGACCAAGAAGGATATGTATTAAGGTGTGTTGGGTGTGTCGACCAAGAAGGATATGTATTAAGGTGTGTTGGGTGTGTCGACCAAGAAGGATATGTATTAAGGTGTGTTGGGTGTGTCGACCAAGAAGGATATGTATTAAGGTGTGTTGGGTGTGTCGACCAAGAAGGATATGTATTAAGGTGTGTTGGGTGTGTCGACCAAGAAGGATATGTATTAAGGTGCGTTGGGTGTGTCGACCAAGAAGGATATGTATTAAGGTGTGTTGGATTATGTCGACCAAGAAGGATATGTATTAAATTGTGTTGGGTGTGTCGACCAGGAATGATATGTGATAAGGAATTAATATTTAGATTGACCATCTGGCCAGAAGGATATGTATTAAGGTGTGTTGGGTGTGTCGACCAAGAAGGATATGTATTAAGGTGTGTTGGGTGTGTCGACCAAGAAGGATATGTATTAAGGTGTGTTGGGTGTGTCGACCAAGAAGGATATGCATTAAGGTGTGTTGGGTGTGTCGACCAAGAAGGATATGTATTAAGGTGTGTTGGGTGTGTCGACCAAGAAGGATATGTATTAAGGTGTGTTGGGTGTGTCGACCAAGAAGGATATGTATTAAGGTGTGTTGGGGGCCTTTGTTATAACTAAGTCATACCCAGGATCAATATATACTTCACAATAGGTTCGAAACCGCCAAGTAATAGGGAGAACCGATCAATTATACTTCATAAGGAACCTATTCCGATCCTATTTCGCCGAGAGAGAGAGAGAGAGAGAGAAATTGATACAGGTGTCCTTCAAGAGAGATCCCACTAGCACGCTCCTTTTCTTTCCTATTTCTCCTTTCCTCCTTCTCCTCATCTTCTTCTAGCTTATTCTGCTCTTCTACCTGATTTTCCCTCCTGTTTCTATTCCTCTTTTTCTTCTTCCTTCCTCCCCTTTTCCTCCTACTGTTTCTTCTTCTTCCTCTTTTTCTTCTTTTTCTTCTTCTCTTCTTCCTTCGTTTCTTCTTCTTCCTCCTCCTCCTGTTCCTCCGTTTTTTCTCCTACTGTTACTTCTTCTTCTTCTTCTCCTCTTCCTCTTCCTCCTACTTGCCCTCTTCCTTCCCTTCCTTCCCCCTTCTCTTCCTCCTCCTCTTCCTCTTTCTTCCTCTCTTACGTGTGAGGCAACAAGACAAGCCACATACGGATAAAAATAAAAAATCTTTCAGTTTTAGAGGAGGAAGATATCTCTCTTGTCCCAAGCTGGGTAGGAGCCAAAACAAGGAGAAGCTATTCGTCCCAGGGTGACCAGCTGCAAGGTGAGAGGGTAAATTCTGCCTGTTGTGCATAGAAGTATACTGTATTAATGCTGTGTATAGGATCTTGGGAGTATTTAAGCTAAGTGTCTCATTCTATTCGGATTGTAGATATGATGTGATATTCTTCGACGTTTATATAACTTTTTAGAGAATTGATTGATATGTCTGTCTGCCTGTCTGTTTGTCTCTCTGCCTGTCTGTCTGTCTGTCTGGGGAACTATCTCGCCACCAGCCAAACTCTAAATTATTTCTTCATCTCCAACTAATTTTCTTTTTGCCTTTTGTACATTTTGCAAAAAAGTGAACAAAATCGCTAAAGAAAAAGACTTATCGTGGAAGGAAGGAGTCTGATGGCCAAGAGATGCAAATGATCATTGATTCCGGTGCAGACTGAGTTGAATTGCTCTGTTCGATAAATCTCTTCAATAGTTAGGAAAAAAATTGTAAAATTCAATGTTGAAAAGATGGATTAACCTGACGGCACCAACTCTCTCTCTCTCTCATACCCCTCCCTTCCTTTACCCCACCCCTTCCCTCCCATTGTCCTACCATTCTTCCCCTGTTGGCCCTCCTATTAGAGAAAGAAAACAATATATATTTTTTTGGAAGGGGTAACTGTCATAAGAAGTTGTGTTCCTTGTTGATGTGTGTGTGTGTGTGTGTGTGTGTGGGATGCAGAGAGCAGGAAAGAAGTGAAAGGAAAAGTACGGTTGGAGGGGAAGGAAGAGGTAAAGTGTTAAGAGTGAGACGTGTGGAATAATTGAGAGAGAGAGAGAGAGAGAGAGAGAGAGAGACACTAAACACACACAAAAAAAGAAATGAAAACATAATAATACAAAAATAAATTGTCATAGTCGAAGGTGCAGTCATCGATATAAAGTACTCGGTCTACTAATTCTGAACTATTGACAGAAAAATACGAGACAAATAAGCCGACAAATTGAGCCATTAAAGGTCTCTCATGAACTTCTGCCGCTACAGTAGGAATAAACACTAGTAATTGATATACTGGTAAAATAAAAACCCCACACACAGACCACCGAACTAAAAGCTTCCGGCGATAAATAAATTAATATATCAGGTAATTTAGATAAAATTTCGATAAAGTGATAATTTATATACATTTTTATATATTTTTTTTTAAATTTAAACTTGACTATAAATAAGAACTATCATATAAATAATCACACTGTAAAATATAAATAAATAACATAATTATTAACTTAATGTTTTTTAACTTTGCCCTAAACTTTACAAGGGAACTTTACCGGGTACAACTGGACGGTCTCCTACGCTACATGACTCTGAACACACGAGAGAACTAAACACAGAACTCACGATTCTTCTTCATATGTGTATTGTGTTTTATATATTCATTTATTGTCTTATTCTCTCTATGTTCAAAATATTCACTGGGGGTAAAAATAACAGCACGGATACAACACACTAATAACTAATCCCGTTTTTTTAGCACGAAAGAACCATCATGGCCGGCACTGTATACTAAAAATCACCCACTTTCCCCAGATGCAAAGTTAGGTACCAATTCACAGATGGGTGAACTGGGAATCCACTAAGTGCAAGCCAATAATCCTAGGAATATGAAGCGAGAATTGTATCTACTCAGCCACAGCACACCTCTGGTCGGCAATAATCCGCTAAAAAAAGTCTTTTATCTTTACATAGAGGGAACATAATGATGTACAACTCGTGTCAAACGCTGCATTAGGTTACGTCGTATAGTTTAGTACAGTAAAATAAAATAAAAACCTTGAACAGAGGAGCGACGGTCAGCTGAAAGTGAACCAAGTCGATGTGCCATTGTAGTTTGATGTCCACCCTCACTACGCACGACCAGAATCTACATAATACTCAATAAACAACGACTAGACACGAGGCCTGTTAGAGGGGTTATTCTTTACTCTTAAATCTATCAAAAGCTCGAGATTAGCGTTACGACAATCCTCCCAAATCCTTGTTACTAAAAGCTTTCTCGGCGAGGATTATCAAAGAACAAATCCTAGCATCGTGCTTTTCCTCGTACCTGGGGGAAAGGACATGTAAAGATGCAGTAGTCTCAGTGAAATGTCGATCTCATGTTCAAATCGTTCCTCTACTTAGGGGTTCTTGTAGTTATCTTTTGCAGGAAGATTAAGCTTATTATCTGTAAGTTCTTCTTTCCAAAATATAAATTATACCATTGTAGAGAGTAGTGTCAGTGATGATGCAACAGTGGCCTAACAAAAGCACCATACAGACAACCCACGGAACAGACCAAAACAATAGTGCCAGTAATGGTGTAACAACAATGGTCTAACAAAAGCACCCTACAGACAACCCACGGAACAGACCAAAACAATAGTGCCAGTAGTGATGTAACAACAATGGTCTAACAAAAGCACCATACAGACAAGCCACGGAACAGACCAAAACAATAGTGCCAGTAGTGATGTAACAACAATGGTCTAACAAAAGCACCCTACAGACAACCCACGGAACAGACCAAAACAATAGTGCCAGTAGTGATGTAAAGACAATGGTCTAACAAAAGCACCCTACAGACAAGCCAAGGAACAGACCAAAACAATAGTGCCAGTAGTGATGTAACAACAATGGTCTAACAAAAGCACCCTACAGACAAGCCAAGGAACAGACCAAAACAATAGTGCCAGTAGTGATGTAACAACAATGGTCTAACAAAAGCACCATACAGACAACCCACGGAACAGACCAAAACAATAGTGCCAGTAATGGTGTAACAACAATGGTCTAACAAAAGCACCCTACAGACAACCCACGGAACAGACCAAAACAATAGTGCCAGTAATGGTGTAACAACAATGGTCTAACAAAAGCACCATACAGACAAGCCAAGGAACAGACCAAAACAATAGTGCCAGTAGTGATGTAACAACAATGGTCTAACAAAAGCACCATACAGACAAGCCAAGGAACAGACCAAAACAATAGTGCCAGTAGTGATGTAACAACAATGGTCTAACAAAAGCACCCTACAGACAAGCCACGGAACAGACCAAAACAATAGTGCCAGTAGTGATGTAACAACAGTGGTCTAACAAAAGCACCCTACAGACAAGCCACGGAACAGACCAAAACAATAGTGCCAGTAGTGATGTAACATCAATGGTCTAACAAAAGCACCCTACAGACAAGCCACGGAACAGAGCAAAACAATAGTGCCAGTAGTGATGTAACAACAATGGTCTAACAAAAGCACCATACAGACAAGCCACGGAAAAGACCAAAACAATAGTGCCAGTAGTGATGTAACAACAATGGTCTAACAAAAGCACCCTACAGACAACCCACGGAACAGACCAAAACAATAGTGCCAGTAGTGATGTAACAACAATGGTCTAACAAAAGCACCATACAGACAAGCCAACGAACAGAGCAAAAACAGTAGTGCCAGATAGCAAGACCCACAAAGCAGGTTCAAACAGTAGTGCCAGTGGAAAGTCACCTGGTGTTGCTGGTGATTCATGGTGGCCTTTCAGGCGAGGAGTGCCATTTGTAAAGTGCCAGAACTATGTAGTATGTACAACGGGTGCCTGGGAGAGCAAGGTACGTTGGTGAGAGAGAGGAAGAGACTGCGCTATGTTGGAGAGAGAGTGAGAGAGTGTGGTTTGTTGGAGAGAGAAAGTGGGAAAGTGTGGTGTGTTGGGGAAAGTGCGTAGTATGTTGGAGAGAGTATGGGTGCGTTTGGGTGAGTTTGGAAGAGAGAGGAACGAAGGGAAGACGATGAAGAGAAGGTTGAGGCAAACATAATGTAAAAAGAGAGTTAGTAGGAGAGAGAGGAGGAGGGGGGGGAGGAGGAGGAAGAAGAGAAGAGGAAGAGGAGGAGGAAATAGGTTGCACAAAAACAGGACTGGAAGAGAAGAAGGTTGGAGAAATCTGGGGAGAAGACAGGGCTAAAGGAGAAGAGAAGACTAGGGGAGAAGAGAGAACCGAGGAAGAGGAGAAGGCTTGAGAGAAGATAAAGCTGGTAAGAAGAAGAAGAGAGAGAGGGCGAGGAGAAGACTACGAAGAGGTTAAGGGTGAAAAGGGCTGGAGGAACTGTAAAGAGAGAGAGAGAGAGAGAGAGAGAGAGAGGCGACCTGGGTTAAGGGATAAGGAAAGGAAGTGAGAGGGATAAGGGAAAGAAAGGGCTGAGTGAAGGGGAAACAGGGCAGTGGAAAAGGGGTAAAATGAGGAGTGAGAGAAGGGCTGCAGGAGAAAGTGAGGCTGAGAAGAGGGGTTAGAGTAAGGGCTGGGGAAAGGGCTAGAGTGAGGATGGAGAGAGGGACAAGTCATATTTATAGAGAGGTTTTGGAGAGGGTTATGGAGAGTGCTGAGGAAGTAAGAGGGGCTAGTATTGAGGACTAGACTGATGGGAGAGAGGGGAGAGGGCTAGGGAGAGGGTTAGAGAGGGGGAGAGGGACTTCAGGGCGCTAGTGGTGGTGTATCATTGGCCAAAGGAATTTCCATCGTTCGTATCACGCCAAGTCAGCTTTTGTGTGTGTGTATGTGTGCTTGTTTATATATACAGAGCATTGACCTTCTAGAAGGAACCAAAAGCAAAAATCACTTACCTAGGTCACTCACTCACTCGCTCGCTCACTCACTCACAACTCAGAGTATATGACCCAAATATACGGAAAAGACTTCATAAAAAAAATATAGATATTATATATACATTTTAGGAAACCATTAACTGAAGCAAACAAAAATAATTGACAAGACGATTAACATTCACGATTTACTAGCAAGAAATATGTGTTGAAAATTACAGATTACACAGACATAAATAACTGTATGAACTGGGGACAAGTTTGAGAATGTTTTGTGAGGAAGAAAAGTACAAATTGGGGAAAAAACAGCTTTGATATGAATAAATTACTGGATAAACGTAAATGGGAAAAAACGCGTCTTTAACTAGGAAAAAATGAAAGAATGGAAGGAAATTAATGTAAATATAACGTGAATAACCAAGAATGAAGAATAGAAGGATATTATTAGATGTAAAATATGTATAACCAGGAAAGAAAAAAAAAAAGAAAAAAAAAGAAAAAATAGTGAATAACCGACGGAGAAAAAATGAATGAATAAAAATTGAAGATAAAATATATATAAAAATAATAAAAAATAGCATATAAAATAAAATAAAATAAATACGAATATATATCAGAATAAATTGAAACAAACTGATGTGAAAATAGATATACGAGGAATTATTTTTAAATAAACCCGAGAAAAAAAAAGTTGTTCCATGAAACCTTTGAGAAAAATGAATTGATTTCCATAACTGCTAGTGGTACTATGGGAGTTCAGAACGTCATAGCGACACAAGTTAAAATTCAGAACTGATATTCACAAATAATTTAGATTTTTTTTTTAAGTTACACTCAGTCATTTCTCCTAAAATAACTATGCTGAGAGAGAGAGAGAAAAAAAAAGCTGGGTGTGTGTGTTGGTTGGGATGACGGATTGAACTAGCGACCCTCAGGTCAAGAGACAAGAGCCGTACCCACTCGACCACCACACCTGAACTAACTAATCAACCTACACCTATCGTAGCCTATCTAACCTAACCTAACAGAAAATCTTACTTTACCAGAGAGTGGGACGGACACAAGTTGACATCACGGTCGTGTATGAACCAATCAGCGACCAGCTTTACCCACATACGAGTGGATCTTGTACGCAACAAGCCCGACTCAGGTTATAAAGCCAATAAAGAGTAACACTCAATTAGCACAGCTCCCTTCAGATGCCATTAAACCTCGACCTCATAGCTGTAGGAGGACCTATCGAACCAATGAAGTTTTTCGCTGTTGATCTGTTTATCTTCCTCCCCTTCTCCCTCTGCTTGACTAAAGGAGTCACTCACCTACTTCCATGGTCAGTTGGTCACTCACACGTGTAGATAGTCCGGTCAGTGCGGTTTGTGAGGTACGCGGTCACTCATACGAGCCCTTGATCATGTTGGTATTGTCTATGGTCACTCACTCAGTCATTTATACTTCCCTTCTCGTTATTTATGTCCCTCCTCCTCTTCTTCCTCCTCCTCCTCTTCTTCCTCCTCTTCGTCCTCTTCTTCTTCCTCCTCCTCCTCTTCTTCATCTTCCTCCTCCTCAAACATGAGTTATGTGAGGATGTAAAGTCCTGGACACACACACACACACACACACACGCCACATTTTTCTCTAAAGTAATTATCATGATAAGTGTCAGGAAATAAGAAAAAATGTAAAAGAATAACAGAAAAGAGAGTCACTAAAGATAACTCAGGTAAACAAGTGGAAGAAGAAGAATAGTTTAAATCGTTTATATTATTATTATTATTATTATTATTACTATTATTATTATTATTAAGAACGGTGACTTAACCCCTTGAGGATGATGACTTAACCCCTTCAGAACGATGACTTAACCCCTTCAGAACGATGACTTAACCCCTTCAGAACGATGAATTAATCTAGCACTTACTGGGTTAAGATAACATATTCATAGGATTAACACAGTCATCGCCCATGGATTAAGTTATCATACTCAATGGATTAAAATTATCCTTACTCATTGGACTATTCCACTGTACTCAGGGGTTGGCATCGTACTAAAGGGGTTTAGATACTTTATTTATCAGGCTATTTGAGTACAATGAAATAGTACTCTAGAGCTTAAGATACCGTACTCACTGGGATCGTCTACTGCACTCAGAGGTCGGCGTCGTACCCAAAGACGTATGATTCTTCACTAACGGCGATATTGACGACGCCATCACACACAGTTATGTAGTCACACAAATCATTTATACGACGTAAATAGAAACGTAAAGGCGTTCTTTTACTCTATTGGTTCTTCTTCTGGTTCGTCTGTTTTTTTAGCTTTATTCCCATCTTTTTTTTCCCGTTTCTTCTTCTTTTTCATTTTTTATATTTTGTTTCTTCTTTTATTTCCTCCTCTTTTCTGTTCTGAGTTTAATTTGTCTTCTTCATTTATTCCTTCTTCTTTTTCTTCTTCTCTTCTTCTTTATTCCCTTGTGTTTTCTCCTTATTCATTATCATCACCTTCTTCTGCCTCCCCTGATTAGACGCACCAGATATAGTCACGGTCTAATGCTGTCCTTGGTGGAGATAGTAGGGGTGTTAGGTCAGGTCAGGTCAGGTTAATGTTTACATTAGCGAGGAAAATTTCTTAACCCCTTTATGCACGGGAGTCTCTTTGAGCTGAATATAATCATCATCTATCCCTAACCTAATCAAATATTAACAGTAACGTCCCAGTAGTGAAGGGGTTAACACATTACTTCACATCCATTACCTGTAAGTAGCTTCACCAGGTGGGGGGTCGGTAACCATTAGCAGAGGAAGCCAAGGTATAAATATATCACTGTAAATAGAACCATTAATCTTGGGAAGCAAATAAGAAAAATTAGAACTGTGCCAATTAATCACTTGTTAATATATTACAAGGTTTGTTATTGAGGAAATCGTGTAAGTAACTTTGTACCATTGGAGAACTGTAAGTATATCGTAAGACATTAGTAAAGTAACACTGTACCACTATAAGTATATCGTAAGGAAATCGTAAGTAACATTGTACCACCCGATCACGATACGTATTTAAAAGAAAATAACACCCAATAAATAACATCGAATACATTACTTCTACATCACTGTAATAATGTAAACACTAACACCGTAGCAATGATTCACTAAACAAATAAAGTGAAACGATGGAGAGAAAAAATTACAAATGACAAGATAAACATTAAATCCTTGTAAACATAATTAACGAAAATCCTAAAAGAAATCGTAAAAGAAAAATAGAGAATGAAGCGAATATAAAAATCTCAGATAAGGTTATAGAAGAGACATTAATCAGATATTGGTTATTGATACACAACACCTGAGTCGAAGAATGTTGATACATGTAAGATAAACAATAATGTAACCATGAAGTTAAACATAGATACTTGTTTACATAAATACATACACAAGAATGTATTATATGTACTTTAATTCAGGATAGGATACATATGCTCATACATATTACACACACACACACACATACACACATATATATATATATATATATATATATATATATAGCAGTTCTAAAGGCCAGCTCTCATTCAGGGTGGCAAGGTATTCGCTAGTCTGTACTCACCCCTGAAGATGTGAATTACACGAAAGCGCTTGGAACTTTCTGTGTGTTTCTTCTTTCCTTGTGGTTATCAGCATATACCTAGATCACGCGCACCTACAGTGATTTACTTTGCATATATATATATATATATATATATATATATATATATATATATATATATGTATATATATATATATTGTTACGACCGTGTCGTATTTTTCTATTTTTTTTTATGTAACATGCTTCCATGTTCCATATTATTCCTGTAATGATGTGTTGTATTTACTATTATATAATCTAGTCACCTTACCCTGTGCTGTTAACGTTTTAACTGTTATTATTTGTTCAAACTCATTTTGTATTGTAACCAGTATTCTTTGTTCTCTAACGACCATCTGCATCGTTAAACGACCCACCGGCTGGTCGCGTGGCGGGAACCGACCTTATATATAGGACCCACCAACTGACGGAGTTAGTTCAGTCCTCTTGTCATACAGTCCACATCCTTTGAGTGACACTCGTCACCTGTTACTTGTACTTAATTTATTTGTGTTGTTCCTGTCGCCACCAACGTGGTATATGTATGTGAGTACCTATTTATGTCTCTATTTATGTCCATCAGTATTTGCTTAGTTTGCATTTAAGTAATTCAGTGTTGTTTCACGTTAGTTAATTTCAGTGTTAGTTTTTATATGTTTATGCAGTGTTAACGTAATCCAATGCTTTATTATTATTCTTATGATGTTTCGATGTTTAGTATCATTTGTGTCTAAAAGTTTCGATGGTGAATCAACTTGTTGTGACAGCCTACGAGGCTCTTTGTGTTAATATTTAATTAATTAAATTCTTAAAGGTTTACTTTATTTATTTTTATTCACTTTTAATTTACTTCACTTTTTTTGTTTGGTTACGCCTAGAACCTGGATATTTAAGTAAATTAAGAGACGGCGTAACAATATATATATATATACTGTGTATATATATATATATATATATATATATATATATATATATATATATATATATATATATATATATATATATATATATATATATTATCTTTTCATTCATTTGTATTCATTCCCTCTTATTGATGTGTGTGTGTGTGTAAGTTTTTGGTATTTTTCTTTCATAACAAGGCCATAAATACACTTCTTGTTTATCCTTTTTGCTACACACACACACACACACACTCTACCAATACCTATCTGGACTAAGTATTTCCCGAAGCATAACTCGAACACACAACAGCTGCAAAGAAATGCGAACACCAATCGTCGCTCAAAATCATCAACCAGGAAGAACGAACAGCACTTGACATTGACCCCTCAACCAACAACACCCAGCAGTCTCCTTTACCAAGAATCTGTGGTGTTTCCTTACTGCTATAGTCAATCAGGCGCTGGTATGAACAGTCACGAGATGAACGGACGACTAAAATTTATACTTGAGCTGGTGGTGGTTTTGGTTAGGTTAGGTTAAGTTTGGGTAGGTTAGGTTAGATTTTATGGAACTAGGGAGGGGATCGAACCAGGTATTCAAGAATGTAATCGATAACCCCATCGCCACGTAACCCACAAGTGTACTCGCCTCAACTTGGATATGCTCAAGACACGGGTTATTCCACTGGTCGTCTGCGGAATGTGAAATGATCGTTTTTCTTGTGACTGAACCTTCAACTATCCGTTATCGGTGGTTGTAATTTACTCTGATGTTTGTGTCACTGCTATGGTACACGAATCTACACCCACCTAACCACATACCCATCCATCCACACACCCACGCAAGCCACCCACACACAACATGACAATTCCTCACGACACACAAAACGAAGGTATATTATCTTAGGTGTAGTTGAAAGACAATATTTCTCATTTATTCTGAAGCTATATAAACAATTTTTTTAACATAATCTTTAATAGTTTTTTTCTTACCATTATATAACTTAACGCAGAATACATGTAATTATTAATATTATTTTTTCTTCTTCTGCTAAATGGATTAAACATTCATATTTACATCTCTTCAGTATGAGTGGAATTCATTGTTTTCCAATTCCACTTTTATTTTATTTTTTCGCTTTTATTTAATCAGAAATGAACGAGAGGAACTTTTTTTTTACGGTACTGGCTTTTAACCCATTGTTTTATTTGTTATTATTTTTTTTTTCTGTTTCCTATAGCTTAGTTAACAGCTAGAGTTTTTATGTTTTTATGTTTTTGTTTTTAGCCTGTGTTATAAGAGAGAGAGAGATTTTGTATATTTCCTTTCAGCCCTTGCTTGCTGCCATATGATGCTTAATTTATACTTTAAATAGGTTAGGGTAGGTTTGGAAAGGTCAGGTTACATTTTGTATGAAAATATTCATTTATTTGTACACCCTCCTACACTCATTTTCGTCTCCTAACTTCGTCTAACAGTAACGTATAAAAGTTTCTGACCTGAAATGTATCGCCAAACTCCTTTAAGTTTGTCCCTGTGAAAGTTTCTAGCGACGATGAATAAGTTTCAGAATATATCACTTGTGGGGGTACCGGTGTAACATTAATCGGGCACTTTTTTTCTACGAGAGGCGTATAAATACTTCTGATCAGGGGAGTTATTATAAAATTTCTAAGGCTTAGCGAAGTAGAAGTTTATGTACTGAAGAACTTTTGAACTTGTCAGGACGCAAGAGACGGAGGTATGTGTGTGTGGGTGTGACTGTAATTTTCCTGTATGTATTTACGCATGTGCACTCATGTATATTTGAACACATGAGATTATGTAGTGTTACTCTATACACTCGGGCAATAACATCATCCAGTAAGAGCCTTCACTAAGACTCACTGTATGATAGACTTTGATCCACACACTGTATCATCAAATGTATTTATATGTTGATCCTGGACGGCTACGAGCCATCAGCGACCCTAAATCATATGGCCATTAAAAGTGTAATTTGTACACAGTAAACAGTCTAGTAAACTTTATTGAATGGACACCAAGTTTACCGTAATCATTCGTTTGAAGCCCATTGAGTAGATCAGTGCACTTACATGCCTCTATAAGATAACTTAATAGGTTCTCTAAGACACAAACTTCTAGATGGAGTGTGTGTGTTATATGTGTTTAACCCCATGTACCAGTGTTGAGTTTAATGGATCACTGTTCCTGGAATGTATTTTGTTTTTACTGTAAAGCTGAAGTTTGTTTCCATACTATCAGATATTTTATTTCCTTAATCTTGATCATTCCTTTTGCCAAATAAGTACATTGCGTCATCTACATAAATTGTGAAAGCTTCTGTAAACACGTTATTTTTGTATATATTTGCCTGGGATAGTATTAGCGCCAAGTTATTATTAATTTGTGTAGATCAGTACACCTTTAATATAAAAAATCCGCTGGTGCATTTATTAATTTCTTATGGCAAGGGTAAGGTACATATTTGTAACTTTGTGTATTATGTAGTTAACTATGTTTGAGACATTAGTGCTTTACACCATGAAACTTAAGCTTTCAAAAAAAAAAAAAAAAGACCTCCTTCCCTGCTGCCTTACACATACTGTGGCTCTAACTCTCCTGTCCGTTGTGATTTTCCACCCTGTCCGACCCTCCACTGTGTCAGCTGACGTGTTCAAACAAAAGCACGTCGGTTTCCGTAGTTACAGACATCAAAATCTAACCATCTATTATTCTTCATCACTTCAAACCTCATAGTTTTCAATTCAATTAGTTTCAATGATAAATTATAATTAAACCCTTTCTGCCAAGGAGTATAATTAAATTAAAAATATCGCGAAAGTTTCCAAACGAACACTGGCGCACAACCCTGGCGCCCACAACTTATAGCATCCACACCGATACCTTTTCCCGGGCTACCTACCTCTTCTCCCTAGCTTATATCCTCACCAGGCAGGAGTCCTCCTCTCCCTACTAAACCATAACTTCATAACCCAGGTATGTAATGTATCCTCGCTGGCACCAGAATAGGAAGCCCATGTTATTCTCCGTTAACCTCACAACTTGCCGAAACTCTAGCAGTCAGTCTCAGTGCGGTTATTCGGGCGACCAGACCACACACATGCCGCCGGCCGCCCAGCACCTGCAGGGAGAGCTATAAGGGAAGGAGGCAGTGAAACTCACTCTCAGGACTGTACAACACCCCCGGGGATAGAGGCAGAGTTTTAACCCTCACCCAGAACAGCTTACGTTTCTCCACGAATCAGATTTAGTTAGACAGCAGTAATGTGTAACACCTGGAGTTATTGTTATTATCAATTAGTTTAGAGTGTAATAACAGTAATTACAATTAACATGTATGATTTAGAGAAACATTCTGTGTAGGACAGTGAGTGAGAGTTAGAATAAAGAACTATATTGTATTTTAATGATGGTGCTATATTGACGTTACCATTTGTTGAGCCTTAGGACAAAAATTATAAAAAAAAAAAATTCTTACTAATCTTACGTAATTCAGTACAATGATTAGTAAATTAATAGTTGCCATTGAAACCTGTACATATAATTGTTAATATTCCCCTCGAAAAATATTTAATCACTGTACCGACATGTTTGATTGGTTGATTGAAATTGACATGTCGTAATGGTCGCACAGTTAATTATTGGTATTTGGTAATTCTTAGGAACTTATGAGTATATGTTATAATAATTGTTAATGGGATTAAAATAAGGTTTCACAAATATTTTAATATTCAGGCGGTAGATATTGTAGTGGACGTCTCCCCTACAACTGCCTACAACTGCGTAGCCATAGCCACCACCTGCTACCGCCTTCCCTAGCAACCAACCAGATGTTACCGTAACCTAGCAACGGAACCAAAAGACCGGCGACTTTCTCGGGTTTTCCCAACATGACTCATAGCGGCTGCTGGGTATATAAGCTCTGTCTCTCCAGTGAGATTCATTCTGACCATTCTTCTTGAACATGCAACACCTCCTCCTCCACCGCTGCCTGGCTGCCTTCGCTTCTCCTCGCCTGCCTAGCGGTCCTTGCTCCCGCCAGCGAGCATGGCGACCCACCAGCTGTCCTTCTCTGAGCTTCCTCACCAACCAGCTTATTCATTCTGCCCATCTTCCTGAACAAGCAACACCTCCTCCAGCAAGCTCCACGCTGTCAGCATTCATTCAACCAGGAGGCCAGCAACAGGCAACATCTTCTCTAACGAAGCTCCTGCACATCTACCTCCTTCAACACGCTACTCACCGAACGTCTCTACTGAGCAGTCCCTCACCATACGGCACCACCAGCACCAGACTGTCTATCATATAACTTATATTATACAAGAAAACCACATTAGAGTTTCCTTCCATCCTGAGTGCCAGACAACACATTATATCTCGATACCCCTACAATATCTTTTAAGAGGTCTGGGTTTGAGAGGAGTGCATGGTGGTGGTCTCAGTGGGTCTGGGTATCACAAGTTGTACGTCTGTTTGGTCCGGAATTTTAATTTATAATCATGGTAATGTAAATCCGTTGGTAGTTATTACGTACAGTATATACCCATACTAGTTGGTAAATATTTCCGCTATTTTTTTTTTTAATAACACTAAACCTCCAGCCATCCATTAACTTGAAAATAGTCATAGTTGTATAAACACGACCAAAAGAATAACCTATTTCAAGTTTGGTCATTCAAGTGTTACCTGGGCGGGCAAGTCCTTAGATGATTCATAAATGTTAAAATTACAAAGGATCTTGATCTCAACTTTTAAAAATCTCGATCTCGGGGAAAAAAATAAATTTCTTGCTCAAGTAAAGTATGAGGAGTCACCCAAGACCTTAGCCTAATTCTCTGGTAACACATAAGTAAACACACTAAAGCTGTAGCCACAGTCAGGTAATAAAGATATTCTTTTTTGGTGTTACATATAATATAAAATTGATAACGATAAGGTGAAAAAAATGTTACTCTCATATTTTAAGTAAATTTACTTTTTCTACTCCTTTAGGATCAAATATATGTAAACATTCAAAGCCCGGAATAGAGGCAACCAACTGTCACCTTGTCAGTCTAAGATATCTGTTTTCAAATAGGGATTCAATTTTTGTTTTGTAAAGACAAAATACTTATACGTTATTTACTATTTCCTGATGAGCCCTTTAGTTTTAGGTTACATTAAAACAATTTAAGGATTATATTTGATATATTCTAATAGAACTTTATCTTTGTATTTTAATCTCGGTAACACGTACAGATGTTTCATGGTAGTGATAATTTTAGTCTAAGTAAAATATCACGTGAAACAGCATCTATTAAGCGATTACTCCACAACACAGATTTATCTCTACACGGTCATTATTCCCTTATCAAACTGGTGTTTTATTATGGGTACGGGTTACTCCACCCAATAGTTAACGAGGGCATACTAAGGTTAAAAACCTATAGAAGCTCGCCTGATGCTCAGTACATTCCGTGTTGTTGTTGCTAATGGTAATAATTTAGCAAGATAAAGTCACTTAAGTCCGATGACCTGAATTAATCCAAATTTAACTGTATTTCAAATGGGAAATAATATACAGGCATCCTTAACCATGGAAATTAGAAGCTGTTTTGATGAGTAGTCCAGACCAGGTGTGTCCGTCACTGATGGTCTTATAGGTGATGCGAGGTTCGCCCATATACACATCAGTCAAAATGAAACTCACTGCGTGTACCGGATAGTTCCTATCCATAATGATTTTTTTAAGTACGTGTGTGTTAGTAATCGCGAAGTTAGTCTCATCATGTATACGTCCCATCTGTATTATTTTAAACTGGTTTATAGCCTGTGTCGGTGTCTACACTATCATTTACTCTACTTCCTCTAACAGAGCTTCTCAACTGGGGAACCACAAAGTATTTTCTAGACTCTCTAGAGCAGTGGTTCCCAAACTTTTTCTGATCATTACCCACTTTTCATGTATGATCCTTATCCATGGCCCCCCTCTCCCAATCCATATCTCTGGCTGGCTCAGCTGCTGACTGGCTGTTCTAGTGTGGTGGGGCTTGGGATTTTTATGTGTACATAGCCTCAGCTTATGGCCCCCTAAATTTTGCTGGGGGCCCATGGCCCCCAGTTTGGGAACCAGTGCTATAGAGTATTTCACTTCATCATTTACCGACTTACTAAATTACTGTATGGTTATAATGGAATCATTTTATTGATAAAATAAATAATTCTTCATTGCTCTGCTTATTGTATTAGTATAAGAATAAATAAGGGACAGAGATATACAAGAGGAGTGAATTATTCATTATAAAATAGCTTTTATACATTAACCAATACTGTATATTAAGAGAAGTGAAGCTGTAATATATAAGCACCTTACAAACTTTATATAACAGAGGCACCGTGACCTTACACGGGGACTGACCATCAGGTTCTGCTGGTTCTGGGTACAAGTCTGAACAAATTTTCCGAGGTCTCTTTGTTTAAGTTAAATTTCCCCCAAAAAATAATAGTTTAACAAATCTCTTTTAACCTACAGAATCCAACATTTCAGGTTTAATTATAAATCAGATCATAATATCAGTGTTTACATATACACAAGAGTTGAGGCGTTTTCTTGTGTTGATGACAGCAGCACAATCTCGGGTGCCAGTGACGTCGGCCTATGGTAAATTCGGCCAAATAGCCTCGGCCCGCATCCAGTGGTAACCTCGGCTTACATCTAGTGGTAACCTCGGCCCACATTCAGTGGTGACCTCAGCCCATTTTAGTGATTTCGTCCCATCATAATATTGGCCGAGATCACCATCAATAATTTTCTTTGGTAATAGTTAAGCCATATGAAAAGTACCCAATGAAGGTTAGGTTAGCTTAGGTTAGGTTAGGTCAGGTTAGATTAGGTTAGGTTAGATTAGATTAGGTTAGGTTAGGCTAGGTTAGGTTAGGTTAGGTTAGATTAGGTTAGGTGAGGTTAGGTAAAAAATGTGAAAGTAGTGAAATTAAAGATAAAGATCAAGTACACACGCACACTAATTGATCACCATGGAGTGGTATAAGGAGCTCTGGTGCACCTGAAAGGGGTGACATAACGAGGCTATTGTAAGGCTGGCAGATAAGGTCAAATATTATACATTCCTATTTACATGTATAAGAAACTGTGATGAAAATATTTGCCTAGATAACGATGGACATCCCTCAAGTACCAAAAAATAAATATTACAATTCTTAGAGAGTGACATCTCGATCACCCATGAAACTCTTACATCACGAATATACATAGATTTATTGAAACATTCTCGTTGGTTTTAGAGATATTTTGATGAAATTTATTAATACATAGAGACCTAATACATACGGTACGGATAAGTGAATAAAAACATGCATGTAAAGGTAATCATATACATACCTGCCTACTGAGATACTGTACTGATCCTAGGAGCTTTTATACTCGACATTTCAGATTTGTCTTGTTGTTATATAAAGACCAACGGCGTGTGTATTCGGGAAGTATTGTAACAGGTAAAAAAAAATATATTAAAAAAGGGCGGGAAAAAATAAGGTAGTGAAACTTGGCGTGTGGTAACCGCAGAGGTTTACCCCACCACCGCCCGGTAATTGATGATACACACAACTGCTGGTCTAATGTGTTGTTGCTTATTACAATCTTTACCCTTGGGTGATGTTCCTTAACTAGTATAATGGTATGTGTTATATACTTTATTAATGCAGCTCTGAGTTATGGTATTTGAGAATAACAAGTAGTAATTCACCTCATATTAATCAGCTCAATGAGGTATTACAGGAAGTGGATGTATTTTCTATGTAATGTTATGTATAATATCTTAGTAATGAATGTCATAAATAAAAGACCAGATAATGTTGTTAACAAAGGGGTCGTCAACTTGTGCTAAGGGGGAGGACGTCTCTGGATTATGTTGTCCAGGCTGTTAGGTAAAACTAGACTCGGGAGCAAGGTGTTGTGGGAGTATATTTTAGACTCAGCTCTTCTCTATCAGCTTAACATAATTATTACAACAGCTGAATATCACTTGGCGAGTTTTTAGTTGAATCATCTACTGCTTCAGCATTAGTGATATAATTTTTTAATTAATTTACATAAGTTTTGTAACTATAGATTTATATTTTAATAACATACAAAATGATACTAATACGAAATCTTTGTTTTTTTTCCTCTCGGAACAGAATTTAATGTGTAGGCAAATATTACTCGTGTAAATCGTCATGTGTCTAAGACCTATCAAGATGCTACACACATGATGGATCAGTTAATACTTGAGAGAGTAAGAAGAGGCGACACATAACACAACAAAGAGGCAAAATCTTACTGAGAGAACTATTAGGAACAAAATTAAACTGTAATAAACTTTTTTCAGACTTTTTTCATTTTACTGCTTGTGAGTCAACTCTGAAAGTGTCTAAAGAATCTCCTGGATAATTAAATTATAAGTTCAAATGGAAAGCAACAAGTAAATGTTGTTAAGCAGAAGAGACAAAAATATATCCACTATGAAATTTAAGCCAAATTACAAAATACATTTTACAGTCCAACAAAAAATTTAAAGAACTCTTTTGACGTTATGTAAATTGTTTTATGAATATCCAAAATTTTATGTCGTATGTAATTTACAGTTTATTTGTGAGTTGGCTATCGTGTTGCTATCAACTGATATTAGAATTTAGAGCACGTCATCACTTATTTGATCAATATTTAGTTGATTCACTTATTATTATTTTTCCTGAATATACATATATTATCAATCTTTTCTCTCGTTTTCTGTAAATTCAATTACCAACAAATCTCTCTCATCCCAGGTTGATATTCTCAACACCACATCTAGTGAGGACACACCCGCCGCCACGTGTATATATATATATATATATATATATATATATATATATATATATATATATATATATATATATATATATATATATATATGTATATATATATATATATATATATATATATATATATATATATGTATGTATGTATGTATGTATGTATGTATGTATGTATGTATGTATGTATGTATGTATGTATGTATGTATGTATGTATGTATGTATTATTGTTATTTATCATTGCCAAAATTATATTTCTTGGTCAAAAGATCAAAAGTGAAGATGACAACTCACTGATTTAGTACCTCGTTTGGGTGCAAGTTTACCGATGTGTTTTTATTGGGAATGTTACTCATGAAGATATGAGTTTATTTTCCTTATAATATAACTCTTCTTTGTCAATGTTTTATATTTAGATAAATTAGGTTATCGACTATGTAGAAGCAATTCGGGACTAATATTAGAGACGCTCCTGCAATATCGGTTACAATGATTTCCGGCGACCATTACAATACAGGACGGTGGCAGTGAGTGAGACGAATTTGCTAGACGGAATAAGAGGGTGAAAGATAATGTAGTGTACAGTACATGGGAGGAGAGAGGTAGAAATACTGAGAGAGAGAGATGCTGTTATTAGGTATAGACAAGAGAAGGGGGATAGAACAACTTTCAATGTTTTGGTCAGATAGGGAGACATGTGGTAATATATGAATCAATTTGTTTACGATCATTGTGGAATAGGTTGAAGATAGACTTAATCGAGACCAAAATAACTGTTGAGTAAGTTTGAACGAAGACTATGAAACAAAACACAAAAACAAGCTCTTTGATTAATCGAGCTGAAATGTGTTGTTCAGCGAGAGAGGTAATACTTTGTTGATGCTGGTGATCTGAATACAAGGGTGTGGGTGGAGGAAATGGTAGTGGTGGTGTGGGCAGTTGAGATATAAAGAACGGAAATGTATTTGAGGTTTCCTCTTTGTACATAATGTATTATAGTACTACACACAGGGAGAAGGGCTCTGAAACTGTCGTGGTTGAGCAAGTTTGTTCTGGAAGTAGAGCAAATAACATAAAACTGATAGAAGGATTATTCAATAGTTTGTTTAGATCACTACTCTGTTGCAAGTTACAGTTAGTATGTGATAGAGATTCAGGAAGTGAAGTCCGTTCGAGAGGTCCAGGTTGGAAAATGTTGGATAGCGATTATATTCGGTTTACTTCCAGGATATGTACTATCAATATCATTTGTGTACTATAAACACCTTTTAACAAATAGAAAGTGTAGGCAGAGATTACACAGGCATCGTTTTCAAGGCGACCCATCACCAAAGAGTGAAGAAACATTTGCAACAAGATGTTCTAAACTCCAGGAAGCTGTATGACATAGGAAAAACATTCTGAAATGGAGAGTTCCAAGAAGTGCTGTTCCGGGATATGAATATCGGATATTGAGAGATACGGTAAATGATGATAGATGGTGCTAACTTGGAAATAATTATCTTGAGGTTCGGGTGAGGAAGATCAAGAGAAGACAGAGTGAGGACTGTAATATTAAAAGATCATTTGGTAGAGAGATAAATGTCTGAATAAGTAAAATAGAGATTGTGTTGATGTTTGAATATATGGAGATAATGGAATAGGATGACTGAATGACTGAGGCAGATAGAAAACAAGTAGATACGAAGAACAGTAGATATACAGTGTAGTAGGTAGTAGGCAGCTATCAAACAGGGAGGTGCTCCCGCCTGGGAAGATATTGGAAGCACAATGTGTTGTCTAATGGTAGACCCTGCTGCCATATGGCATCACGAATATTGTGACCAAGTCCCAAAGTTGCTGATCTGACTTTCTGCCTCATTTACCCACAATTGTAGGGTCTCAATTGTTTCTCTTACTTGATAACACAACATACATATACTGTAGTGTAGCGTTTCTCACTATTGATTTTTTTCTTTGTATTTCTTTATGATTATTATTATTATTATAGTGTTGTTATTACTATTATTATCATTATTATTATTATTATTATCATTATTATTATTATTATTATTATTATTATTATTATTATTATTATTATTATTATTATTATTATTATTATTATTATTATTATTATTATTATTATTATTATTATTATTATTATTATGTTTATTATTATTATTATTATTATTATTATTATTATTTTTATTATTATTATTATTATTATTATTATTATTATTATTATTATTATTATTATTATTATTATTACGTCCCAGGTCCCGATGTGGGTCAGTGACCTGTGCCCGGGTGGGCTAATCCCCGTACAAAAAACCCCTCCGTGTATGATTTGAGAGACGAGGGAGTGTGGGGTTGTTTTCATGATCCATTTTGATAGTCAGCGACAAACGACTTACTGTATTTGTGGTACATAAAGCGAATAAAGACAGTTTATGTTGTTTAAGAGCATTTCCGTTTCCCTTAATATTTCATCATAACGCAGTACTGAACATTGTAACTGTAAATACTTGTCTTTATGAATAACATTGCACATCTTATCTGGGGTCCTTACGTAACTGACATTATGTCTGTTTCTCAGTGTCGAATGGTCGGTCAGTCGACATATACTTCGCACCTTGTCAGGACCCATCACTTACCTTCCCACACCTCCGACAGTTTTATAGGTAATACTTTAAGCTGAGGAAACCATTAGTGTCCCGCCAGCTTGTCTGGACACAAACCCATAAATTTGGAGGTGAGAGAACGCTAGACAAGACTAAGTACACAGCCCATCAGTTAATGCCTTGGCTTCTTGCCAAACGTTAACCACCAGCACTTAATTTGACAAACATATTGGATATAAC
>NW_024751623.1:0-13349 GCF_018991925.1 Homarus americanus
TATACACAATGGCCTACACCGCAGAACAGTCCAAACTTGACCCGACATTAGGGGGGTCAAAAGTGTAGGGTATCTCTTGCGGCTGACCAAGGGTTATAAATCAGCCAGGCTCCCCTTCCCATGTGACACGGCACCACAACAAACATGTAAGAAGGCACCAGCCGACTCTCTTCCAAGATACAACTTATAGTCTCTGAAAAAGTCCAGACCTGACCCTACATTAGCGAGGGCAAATGTAAGGAGACCCTTCACCGCCCCCCCCCCTCCCATCAGCTCAACCTGAGGGCTCGCCTCCCAATATATAGGACGTCCTAGTCCTCCCTCAGAGAGATACCCGGAGACAGAGAGCCAGAGAGGGACAGAGAGAGTGTGTGTCTTGTAAGGAAGAAGGGCGAGCTACTACACCACCAGGCCTGCTCGAGAGAAGTCAGGGGCCGGAGGCAAGCCGCCTCCGGTCGCCTCCAGTCGCCTCCGGTCAGGACCGAGACTTCCCTCCGGCGCCCAGCTAAGCAGTCTCCCATAGAGACAACCCAGGACTACCTGCTAGGCCTCCCCTAGGTCACGTGAGTGTTTGTCAGAGCTTTCCATGGGATGAGTTACTTACGTGGGAAGTGTATTCATTTCATGTTCGTGTCCGAGAATCAGAGTGTCTAGTAACGTAATATGATGTCCTAGTAACGTAAATATAATGTCCTAGTAACTTCAATAGAAGGTGTTATTAATGTGTCCATGTCATTGTCGTAATTAATAAAGAGTTGTAACGAAGCGGTGTTTGAGAAGTCGCCCTTAAGACGTAATAGATGTGTATTGACGTATAAGATACGATAAGTGTAAATATCTATCACGGCCACGCTACAAAAACTTCCTCTCTTTATACTCTTATACTATCAATATTCTACCTATATGTAATCTTCTTCTTGTGAGATTTTGTCTCATTACAAAGTAGACAAGTGCAAACAGGCACTAGTCGATCCATAGGTTACCATGATGAGATGTATCAAGTGAAACATGTATATGGAGCAAGTAACAAGATCACTAGATTACAAGATGTTGTAACCGCTTGAGTAAGGTTAGGTTATAAGTACCTTTGGCAGTATGTTCCTCAAGCAGATGTAAACAAAACTAAATGTAAAGTGTGTGGCCATACATATGGCCACACACTTGAACACTACGTCCTCGACTGTGTGAAGATAGAACCTTTTGGGGACAGGTCCAAGCACACTGTGTGTGAAATGGCACAACACTTCATCTCTAATGGCAAGATAGCCGACATATTAAGATTATATCTACTTTTTTGCACTTAGTAACTATATCAATTCTCATGTACAGAACCAAATACGCAATGTGCTTGAATACCTCTCACGTAAATGTGAATAACAAAGTGTGAGGCCAGACATACTGCCTCACACGCCTGTACTCACGCATTTGTGAATAAGTTACCCTTTATGTATAAAACTAAACAAATAATGTAAATGAAATACTGTGTAACATTCAGTGCCATAATATCCTGACAACGGGGGTTAATTATTATGACCCTTTGTAAACTCTACTCTGTAATCCTTTTGCGCTACCGCTCACAGGATGAGTGTGGGGTGCACAATAAAGTAGCCGCTGTAAGCGGCAAAATAAAAAATCAATCAGACACACCTATATCACAACCTCTCAGACACACTCCCCCACGACCTCTCAAACACTCCCTCAACCACTGACCTCTCAAGAAATGCTTCCAGTACCATGACCTCTCAAACACCTCCCCCCTTCCACGACCTCTCAGACACAGCCCCCCTCCCACAACCTCTCAGACACGCACCATGACCTCTCAGACACACTCCTCCCCCGACCTCTCAAACACTCCCTCAGCCATGACCTCTCAAACACACTCCCCCTCCCACAACCTCTCAGACACAGCCCCACTCCCACGACCTCTCAGACACAGCCCCACTCCCACAACCTCTCAGACACACTACCATGACCTCTCAGACACACTCCCAACACCGTCTTCTGGGAATCTTCACTACGAAACCATTATAACACGATGGGCGATACTGGAAACCTCGAAAAAAAATTCTGAAGTGTTCCCAGGTTTGTATATTGAGATGCCTAACCTAACCTAACCTAACCTAACCTAACCTAACCTAACCTAACCTAACCTGACCTAACCTAACCTAACCCGACACAACCCAACCTGACCCGACCCAACCCAACCCAACCTAATCTGACCCAACCTAACACAACGTAACCTATTACTGAGTTCCCTATCCTATTACTGAGTTCCCTACTACCTTAGCACCCCTCCTTACTGAACATAACAAGACGCCTTTAAACCAAGATCAACAAAGTGGGAATATAAAGTGTCAACATTATCACAGAGATCTATCAGTACCAGGTGTTCTCTCTACCTCCCTCATTCTCGGTAACTGAGGAGGTAAGGGGGGAGAAGAGGGAGGGAGCAAAGGGATAGGGGGTAGCAGGGTATTTGCTCGTAACAAGGCTAATAAAGTACTTGGGTTCATACAAAGGAGTGTTAGTTACAAGACTAGTGAGGTCATCCTAAAACTGTATCTTGCGCTTGTGAGACCTCACTTGGATTACGCAGTTCAATTCTGGTCACCGTATTACAGAGTGGATATAGAATCCTTGTAAAGAATTCAGAGGAGAATGACAAGACTAATCCCGGGCATTAGGAACCTTGAGTATAGAGACAGGTTAAAGCATCTTAATTTGCACTCCCTTGAGAGACGTAGAGCGAGGGGCGACCTGATAGAGGTGTACAAGTGGAAGGCAGGGCTAAACAAAGGGGACATTACAAAGGTACTCAAACTATCCAACCAGGAGCGAACTCGTAACAATGGTTTTAAATTAGACAAATTTAGATTTAGGCTGGAAATAGGTAAACACTGGTTTGGAAACAGAGTGGTGGATGAATGGAACAAGTTACCAAATATCATCATTAACTCGAATGCGCTGAATAGCTTCAAACATAGGTTGGATGTTTATATGAGCAATAGGGGTTGGGTGTAAACGGGACTGCCCAGTATGGGCCAATAGGCCCGCTGCAGTTTCCTCCATTCTTATGTTCTTATGTTCTTATGCCCTATCCCAGCCACAGGAGAACACACCTAAGTCCTACGTTTCCTATCTCTTGCACAAAAAGTCTAATCTAAGAACCTCACCTAATGTCTACATTATTAATATAATGAGCACAACAGGGAGGAAAGGTTATCCTGTAGGCAATTGTACATAGTTACAATTCTCTCTCTCTCTCTCTCTCTCTCTCTCTCTCTCTCTCTCTCTCTCTCTCTCTCTCTCTCTCTCTCTCTCTCTTTCTCTCTCTCTCTCTGCCCTATTGGACATAGGAACATTAATAGTAGCAGACAAGTCAGAGGAAGAGAGACCAGTTCTGATCACTGTGGATTTACAACGTGAACTGGATGATGTAAGGAAGGAGAGAGATGTTCCTCTCACTGAGAAAAAAAAAAGGATGGGAGAAGGAGAGGATTTATTTGCAAGACCAAAGAGAAAATACTTTTATCAAGGCTACTGCTGCGACTAATGATGTTTTTAGTAGTTTTTTTCTCTTCCCAAGTGATTTTGTTCTCAACTGGTGTCCCTGTAATATACTGGTCTGAGGAGGATATCAGTCGAGTACTGACCTTTCGCAGCTTAAGCCCGAAAGCTTATCACTACTTGCCTGATAGAAGTCAATTTCGTTTCCCATCTATCAGTACATTGCATCGTTGGAGTCTCAGCTCAATGTGGAACCAGGTGTGTTGCATGCACTTCTGCAACTGTTGTACCATAAATGTGAGTCTATGGATGACTGTAAACGTCTACGTGTTTAATCTTTTGATGAAACAAGTGTCAGTGAAGGTAACACTTGTCTTGTGAGGTCATAATTCCTGTCACATCACTCACACCTGGAGGCAAAGGCAGCACCTGTGATCACCTGCTCTAACTGCCCCCCCCCCCTATAATCTGATAATCTGTTGTCAGTGGCTGTAACACTTATCATATGAAGTCATAACTCCTGTCACCTCATGTCTACATTATTAGTATAATGGACAAACAGGGAGGAAAAGAACTCCTGTAGGCAACTGTATATATAGTCATCATTACCCTATCTTAAGCTGCAGTTATTTAAATACAAGACTATAACTGAAATACATTGTTTTTCTTTAAACCTTTCCTTCTGTGTATCACCCACCACACTGACTGGTGTCCTTAGCTAAAGTTATATGCAAGATTAAACTCTCTATTAGTATTATTTTCTATGTGAGATACTGAGATAACAAAGTACAGTATATAGAACCATAAAATGTTCTGTTTATAAGAGGTGAGAGGTAGGCGAGGAAGTCTGCCTGCTGACGTCAGCAAAGCTCCACCCACCTTGGCTTAGGCTAGACTAGTCTAACCTGACCTAACCTAACCTAACCTAACCTTGTGTAAAACAAGTCTAGCCTAGCCTAGCCTAGCCTAGCCTAGCCTAACCTGACCTTATCTAACCAAAACTAACCTAACCTTGATCTGATCTGATCTGATCTAACATAGTGATTAGTTTTAATCAGATTGTTATACGTCTTTTTGATCAATCTAAGTTTCTTTCATCTTACTCTTCATTTTCTCTCTGTTGTTCATCTTTGTTATATTGTTTTCTTTATGCTTTCGTTTCTTTCCCTCCTCCTCCTCTTCTTATTCCTCTATTGTTCTTTAAGAAATCAGGATAACTGTTAAGATTTGTTGACCAATTTTCTCTACATTTTCATTAAGAGATTACTTATTAAAACAACATTATCTGTATTTATATTATCTGAAGAGGAGTCCCGGCCACAACAAACGCCCCCCACACTGGCATAATGAAACACTCCAGTAAATTATGTAAATATTCAAAAGGATTTGGATTTAATTGTAGTTTGTTTAATTTTAGGAACATTTCATTAGTGTTAACGGGAGGCAGGTAATGGCTATTATTAAAAAGCTTCCCTTATAATGACTACGGTCCCTCCAGCCAGACTTATACTAGCGTCTAAAGCCAAGGTGTGGTAGAGTCAAGGTTACCCACTGAAAAGTTTATTTGGATAAGTTCGGTGTGATTCTATTAGGTTTGGCTCCATTAGGCGGTGTAAGGTTACCTGGAGTGGATGATTATGTGTTGGGTGGGGCGGAGAGGAGTCACACCAGGTTAGTTAGACTCCAGTTAGTGTGTATTTTATCCCTTTAACTCTCAAGGGAAAATTAAATAGATTAGTTGTTTTATAAGATAATTATTTAATTTTAATTCATCGGTTTATACTTTCATGATGTTACGTAAGTCTATAAATTCACTTAATTATTTTAATGGCAGGATAATAAAAAGATACCTGCTGTAATTACCGTGTTGGAAACTACAATTAGACAACCAAAACAGCATCATCGGCCATTACAGAGCGTTATTTTGTATAATGTAAGCACTTAAGTCAGTGGCCTAAAGCCTCAGGGCTGCTGTGTGAGGTGGTTCAGTCACGATACAAACATTACCAACATATTTATCTTCACCAGGTGGGCTTAACATGACCAGGTGATGCCTTACTAACTCTTGGATTATTATTGTTGTTTAGTGAATTTGTATGAAGCTGCAAGATCATCTTACACCTCTTGGAGAAAATTGGGTAAAAAATAATTTTCATCCCAATTTCCCCAATTGGTAGATATTTTTTTTTTTTTGTATTTTGGTATTCTTTAACCTACCTTACCTGACCTCACCTGACCTAACCTGAAAATAATCCTAGTGATAATGGTAAAAAAATGCCAAATACCTATTGGAATAAAAACGAATATTAACCGATATTTTTGTATTATGGAGAAAACAAAATCTTCAAAAAAGTACAAAAAGTTAAAAACATAAATCAATATTTATAACAACTCCTCCAGGTATCTTTTGTTAGTTTCACCTTCAGTGTCCTCATGACTGTCATTGTCATTTTACTATTGTTTGTCTTCCTGTATCTTGGATGTTCTCTATGTCACAGTTTGTGTTTGTTCTTTATTGTACTTCGTCACTGTCCATGTTTTACTGCATTATATTTCTTTGTTGTGATAAAATAGTTCCAAGACCTTCAGTTATAAACAATAATCATATGAAAGTCTTTGACAACAACTTAAATTATTCCTTATTTTCGTTACTTAGATCCATTGAATTCTTGTGTCCGTGTCCGTGACAATGATAATGAAAGGACTTATATTGAGTAGTCTCTCAGGTTTTCATTCGACTGTAAACATTCAGTAAACATACAAAGCTGTAGTGAGACTGCTGGAGTTATGCTGCATCATATTAATGCAGCATGCAGCATAATGCGACCTCCTCTCCCTCCCTCCCCGACATGACAGCATAATGCAGCTCCCTCTACCTCCCTCCCCAGCATGACAACATAATGCAACTCCCTCTCCCTCTCTCCCCAGCATAACAGGATAATGCAGCTCCCTCTCACTCCCTACCCAGCATGACAACATTATGCAGCTCCCTCTCCCTCCCTCCCCAGCATGTCAACATAATGCAGCTCCCTCTCCCTCCCTCCCCAGCATGACAGCATAATGCAGCTCCCTCTCCCTACCTTCCCAGCATGACAGCATAATGCAGCTCCCTCTCCCTCCCTCCCTCCCCCAGCACTGGCAACCTCATCTGGCTCCCTCTATCCCTCCCCAGCATGACAGCATAATGCAGCTCCCTCTCCATCCCTCCCCAGCATGACAGCATAATGCAGCTCCCTCTCCCTCTCTCCCCAGCATGACAGCATAATGAAGCTCCCTCTCCCTCCATCCCCAGCTTGACAGCATAATGCAGTTCCCTCTCCCTCCTTCCCGAGCATGACAGCATAATGCAGCTCCCTCTCCCTCCCTTCCCAGCATGACAGCATAATGCAGCGCCTCTCCCTCCCTCCCTCCCCCAGCATGACAGCATAATGCAGCTCCCTCTCCCGCCCTCCCCAGCATGACAGCATAATGCAGCTCCCTCTCCATCCCTCCCCAGCATGACAGCATAATGCAGCTCCCTCTCCCTCTCTCCCCAGCATGACAGCATAATGAAGCTCCCTCTCCCTCCATCCCCAGCTTGACAGCATAATGCAGCTCCCTCTACCTCCCTCCCCAGCATGACAACATAATGCAACTCCCTCTCCCTCTCCCCCCAGCATGACAGGATAATGCAGTTCCCTCTCCATCCCTCCCCAGCATGACAGCATAATGCAGCTCCCTCTCCCTCTCTCCCCAGCATGACAGCATAATGCAGCTCCCTCTCCCTCCATCCCCAGCTTGACAGCATAATGCAGTTCCCTCTCCCTCCTTCCCGAGCATGACAGCATAATGCAGCTTCCTCTCCCTCCCTCCCCAGCATGACATCATAATGCAGCTCCCTCTCCCTCCCTCCCCAGCATGACAGCATAATGCAGCTCCCTCTCCCTCCCTCCCCAACATGACAACTTATTATACAACTCGCTCTCCCCTCCTCCTAACGCCCATCAGCATATTCTCAGTTCCCTCTCCCCTATCACTCCCAGCACTGACGCTTATAATGCAGCTCCTCTCCTCTCCCAGCATGATAACATAATACTGGCCTCCCTCTCCCCTCCTTCCCTCCCAGCCTTGACAGCATCATAATGCATGCTCCCCTCTCCCTCTCTTCCCTTGAGAGCATAATGCAGCTCCCTCTCCCTCTCTCCCCAGCATGACAGCATAATGCAGCTCCCTCTCCCTCCCTCCCCAGCATGACAGCATAATGCAGCTCCCTCTCCATCCCTCCTCAGCATGACAGCATAATGCAGCTCCCTCTCCCTCTCTCCCCAGCATGAGAGCATAATGCAGCTCCCTCTCCCTCCATCCCCAGCTTGACAGCATAATGCAGTTCCCTCTCCCTCCTTCCCGAGTATGACAGCATAATGCAGCTTCCTCTCCCTCCCTTCCCAGCA
The DNA here is from genome assembly GCF_018991925.1 of Homarus americanus. Classification (NCBI taxonomy): domain Eukaryota; kingdom Metazoa; phylum Arthropoda; class Malacostraca; order Decapoda; family Nephropidae; genus Homarus; species Homarus americanus. The sequence goes on from NW_024751623.1 coordinate 7,938, forward strand.
TGACATCATAATGCAGCTCCCTCTCCCTCCCTCCCCAGCATGACAGCATAATGCAGCTCCCTCTCCCTCCCTCCCCAGCATGACACCATAATGCAGCTCCCTCTCCATCCCTCCCCAGCATGACAGCATAATGCAGCTCCCACTCCCTCTCTCCCCAGCATGACAGAATAATGCAGCTCCCTCTCCCTCCCAGTATGACAGCACGTGCAGCCCTCTCCTCCTCCCTCCCCAGCAAGCGCGACAGCATAATGCAGCCCCTCTCTCTCCCTCCCCTCCCTCAGCAGCATGACAGCATAATGCAGCTCCCTCCCTCTCTCCCCAGCATGACAACATTATGCAGCTCCCTCTCCTCCCTCCCCAGCATGACAAACAACATTATGCAACCCTCCTCCCCTCCCCAGCATGACAGCATAATGCAGTTCTTCTCCTCCCTCCCCCAGCATGACAGCATAATGCAGCCCTCTCCTCTCTCCCCAGTATGACAGCATAATGCAGCTCCCTCCCTCCCTCCCTCCCCAGGCAACAGCACAATGCAGCTCCCCTCTCCTCCTCCTCCTCAGCATGACAGTATACTGCAGCTCCTCTCCCTCTCTCCCCAGCATGACAACATTACAGCCCCCTCCCTCCCCAGCATGACAACATTATGCAACTCCCTCTCCCTCCCTCCCCAGCATGACAGCATAATGCAGTTCTCTCTCCCTCCCTCCCCAGCATGACAGCATAATGCAGCTCCCTCTCCCTCCCTCCCCTGCATGACAGCATAATGCAGCTCCTTCTCCCTCCCTCCCCAGCATGACAGCACCCTGAAGTTCCTTAATGAGTTGGGCTCCAGACTTATTGAAACTACCAGAGACTCCAGGGCATCGATCTACTATTTACAAGACAACCAATTGGGAGATGATGGTAAGGGAAGGCGAAAGACATCAGGTAGATTTTTACAGAACTTAATTTGGTTGGGACACAAAGACAGGCTGGAAGGGTGAGGTATGAGGATCTGGTAGGGTGGAATATGAGGGACTGGAATGGTAGGGTATGAGGGAGTAACAGGGTAGGGTATGAGGGACTAACAGGGTAGGGTATGAGGAACTAGAAGGGTAGGGTATGAGGACTGGCAGGGTGGGGCATAAGAGACTAAAAAAACTGGGTAGAAGGGTGTGACAATCTCCTCTTCTACACTAATCACGCCACACGTTCTCCCTAAGTCATCAAAAAATATACATTTGTCATGGTGTTCAAAAATTCCTCTTTTACCAACACAAGCTCTCGTTCTTGTAGCCATTGTGATTTAGGCTGAGGGGATAGAGAGATATAGTGAAGGAAGTAGGAACAGATAAAGAGAATGACAGACATAGATATGAGGATATAATAATTGTGGAAGGGGAAGGAAAGAGGAGGTGGAGATAGTGGTAGAGGAAGCAGGGAAGGAGAGTAGGGGAGAGAGAGTGATGATATATTAAGGTTAATAGAGACAAGGGGGGATAGGATAGGTAAAGAGGATACGACAGGGCAGATATAATCTAATTTCATGGGTAAGAGATGGCAGGAAACCTAGTGAGTGAGTGAGTGGGACAACCATTGATCGTGATCACGCCCCAGTCCACAAGATCGTACACACAAGATAGTCAAAGGAACAGAGGGAACATATTCGGTTTGTTGTCGAACACTTGAATCAAAGGAGCAATAAGTTATTACTGAGTCACTGCACGTTGACTACATATTATAGTGTTTGCAAAGATCTTTCTTGTTACACTGGTCGAGAAGATCAGATAGCGACCGTACTTGAGCTGTGGCCCATATCTACAGAACCTCGACCATATTAGTTGGTAAAATTGTCTTCGTTTTCTTTGGTGAGTGATCGTGTATTTCCAGATGTAATAACTGAAATGTGTTCAGTGTCTCCAGCAGGACCCGGCTGTACTCTCTTATTGCTGGGACCTCTATCAATCTGCCTACACGAATATCAATAAGACCCGTTTCAACTTCTCTACAAACTTTAAGAGCGTTCGGTCGAGGAGTTCAGGTACGAAAAAAGTATGTTAAGTGAGAATAAATTAATACGAGGCCAGTCAGTGTGTCAAAACAAGGTCGGGCCCACATCAACTGGCAATATAATCACATAAGGCGGATCATGACGATAACACATCTGTGCTTATTGTTTCATCAAAGTACTTAGGCAACATGTTAAATCTATTGTTTGTGTGAAAGTAAAAGGAGAAGCTGTACAGGTTGATCCACAGTTCCTGTTTCAACATCTAACAAAAGCATCAGGGAGAGTGTAAGGCAGGTGAGTAGTGTAACCACCCACTGTCCTCTCAAGGGTCTGGCCTAAGAAACACCTTATGGACTATGAGCTGTACACTGCTGCATCACATTAACCACTAGGAGTTGTAAACAAACACTCCAAAAGTGCCTTTATGGAGGAGACCGATGAATTTCAAATGAACACTGTGACTCCTGTTGTCTCGGTAGGGTCGTCAAAATCCTTTGTCTGTTGTGTCATATCGTCTAACACAAAATCGTAAACATACTTTTTGGAGCGTATCTACATCTTACAGCATGATGACACTAAATGGCCGCCTTAAAATGTTATTCTCAAAGACTTAATTATCCAATGAAAAAATTCACCCACCAAAATTTAAGATCACGTTGAAGATAAACTCATTAAAGTTTTATACTGTACTATAATGGAAATTAAAGTTCACTCACTCGCACTCTTGGGCAGAAATTATAATTTAAGTTCTCATTTTAGAACAGTCTTGGCTGTTTTTAGGTCCTGCTATGGTTACTGTCTGAGTCATAATCAACCTCACTTGGCATCTTCTATTTCATTTTGGCGCATTTCATGTTGGTGTATTTCATGTTGGTGTATTTCATGTTGGTGTATTTCATGTTGGTGATCACCTGCCACCCACCAGAGACTTGGGAAGGTTAGAAATAGTATCATCTCTGTGTTTTATGACGTCTTCGATGTTTATACCTTCACCTCACCTCCTGAACCACATCCTCAAGACGGACCATTTCTTACCCCTGGTCGTCTTCTTAGCTAATCAGGCTTATTTAATTCTTCTCTCACAGCGCTGCGCCCCCTGGCGAGAAACTCTCCCTCATTTCTTGTAACTTTTAGAGAAGGAAAGTTAATTCTCAACTGGTTGTACAGATGAAGCGTCACAACTTCTCGATATCTTTGCTTTGTGATTATAATACCAACGTGTCTGAGTCGTGTATTTGTTTATAAACTTAATGGAATAATATTTACCCAAGTTTAAGAGGCACTAAAGACATTATAAGGGCTGGATATTTCAAATTATCTGCATCTCTTGAAACACTTGAATCAGGAGTGAGAAAATGAAATTAAAACAAAAAAGAATTGTAAGTGAATGAAATATCGAAATCCTTGAAAAAACTAAATTTCTTAAAACAGTAATGGACTAAGACAGCAGTGGAAGGTAAGGAGATTGGTGGAAAAGAAAGGAGAAGACCGAAGGAGGAAGGTAAAAGGAGGGAAGATGGAGGGGTAAAATAAAGGGGAAAGGAAGATGAAGGGGGCAGAAATGAATGGGGGAGATGGAAGGGAGGAAGAAGGGAGGGAAGATGAAGGGGTAAGATGGAGGAGAAAGACGATGGGGAGAAGAAGATGAAGGAGAAGATGAAAGGTGGAAGATGAAAGGCAGGAAGCGACAGTGTAAAATAGATCGGCAAGAGACACAGTTGTACCAGAGGTGGTAAAAATATACACCAGGAAGGAATCAGGTGTGGCAATGTAATACACACTCTCTCTCTCTCTCTCCCTCTGTCTCCATATTATGTTGCTCAGATTTCTCTCTTTTTCTAAAAATACAAAACTCAACTCAATAAAGGCAACACATGTACTGTACTATGACTGCCAGTGTATTATAGCATCAACATTATTATATAAGAGTATATATTATACTTAACCCCCCCCCAGGTATCGCCGGGATGGTTAATCTTCAGGTGGGATACGCTGGGCGGCGAGGGGAGTGACAATCTACCTGTGTCATTAAGGTCTCTGTTACCTTTTCCTGGGGCGACACTTCAGGTGAGTTATTATATAAAAAAGAGACTCACTTTATACAATACATGAAAAAATAACACCACCATTTAATTTACATAAATTAACACACAATACAGTACTGAATGCCTAACTAGCTTAGCTCCCCCCACCCCAGCCTCCCTTGAGCGAGCAGGAGCGTGCTGTGTATGGCCACCACCCCAACCAATCACCTCGACTCAGCTAGGTGGACAGCCCACTTGCTATTACTCCCTACTACTTTACTTCCCGTTTCTATTCTTTCCTTCTCTCTTTCCTCTCCTCTCTCATGGCAAAGTCATTTCCCACTTTACTTCATCATCGTTACTCAGTAAGACAGCAGTAGACCACGACGCTTTACACTGTACCTGCCTGACTCTGGTGTTACCTGTACTGTGTTAATTGGCTTGAAGAACATACAACTCTAAAACGTGATATGAATTGTTAATTTTCATAGGAAGATGAACTAGACAAAAAACGACCTTTATAACTAAATGTCAGACCAAATACTGTCAAGAGGTGTGAACAGCTTCCATATGGAGAGGAGAGGATCTTTAATTGAAGTCTAATGTGTCACTTCACGCAATAACTCTGTGGGGTGGACACATCGACAACACAAGAGTGACTGACATATAAACACTTCCGAGACAACGATAACTAATGACTATTTTTGTTTGTCCTTTCAGAACAAAGTTCACTCCTGGGATTATCTCTCATAAACGAAGCATCACCAAGCACAAGCACCACACACCTGTATAGGCCTTCAGTATCGTCAACCAGCAACTGTCTATATGATAATAGTCCAGACAAAACCTTGCTTTTACTTTAACCCGGAAATAAACATCGACAGGTTTATTATAAATAATAATGACGACAGTAAGTTTTCAAGGTTCAAGTGTCCTTATTTCCTGCCAATGGTTCCAGGAAAACCTTAAAACTTACAATTAATAAATAATTAAAGATTTTTGTTTCTTGTATCTATATATATAAAACAAAGAAGTATGTATTTTTGTTTGTGTGTGTGTTTGTGTGTCCGCACGAGAATCTCGGAAACTACTATACCGATCTGTAGTGATGATGGATGGTGTTATATGTAGTGATGATGGATGATGTTATATGTAGTGATGATGGATGGTGTTATATGTAGTGATGATGGATGATGTTATATGTAGTGATGATGGATGATGTTATATGTGGTGATGATGGATGGTGTTATATGTAGTGATGATGGATGATGTTATATGTAGTGATGATGGATGGTGTTATATGTAGTGATGATGGATGGTGTTATATGTAGTGATGATGGATGATGTTATATGTAGTGATGATGGATGGTGTTATATGGATTGATGAGGATGATGTTA
>NW_024751624.1:0-6488 GCF_018991925.1 Homarus americanus
GACGGTTGGGCTATGATTTCATTGTCATTAAGGTAGTTGAGGACAGCCTCTTCTAACCTAGCCTTATTCATGGAAGAGCGGCCTTCTACTTCATAATAAGCAGCGAGGGATTGCCACTCTGCCTTAGTAAGCCCCTTCAGTACGTCGGCTGAAGGTGAAGCCAAAAAGCTTTCCAGGTCAAACATGTTGAATTCAAAATCGAGTAGCGAAAAAAAATAACCGTGGCAGCTAAGCTAACTAGCTAGCTAATTAATAATGTCAAAATGCAATAAACTGTGAAACACAGCAAGGGATTAACCAAACACCTGGTACACAAGATAAGGGTTAACTCACCAGTAGCTTAAGCAATAACAGGAGCAATATAAATGAACACTGTGAACACAGCAACTTGCATCCAAAAATACTTAACGATGAAACAACACCTGGCGAGTAACAACACTTGATATGACGCAACAATGGAGGTTAGCTCCAGGACACAGGCCCCCACTTGTCGCGATCCCACTACCCTTTATACTTGGGGAGTGAATCCTACCCCAAGTTATTAACAAATAAAGGTACAAACAGGGAACACGGCAATAATTATCTCCACCAAATACCTACTCAACTAAATGTACTTGAAAAAGTAAGAACAGTTGAAATAAGTGAATTACAAAATGGAAGATAATTAATTAATTCAATTTATGTTTTAAAGGGAGTAATGATTAGCAAACATGAATTTAAGTGAATAAGTAATTGTATAATAAAATAAGAGTGATGCCGAAAGGGCGAAACTATACTGTAAGGAGTTAGACCAAACAAATATTACTTAACATTACTATATTACACAAGACATACGAAATATATATATACAACAATCAATACAAAATGATTATCCCTACCAAACAGGAGATACCTTACCACCAGGATCCCTTCCATGGCCTAACTAAACGTGTCACTAATACCTGATACCCCTAGGGCATTGCAGAGACTTGATAAAGCACTTAGACAAAGGTCAAGGCTAGAGAACGAATAGACACGTCTAACCTATGCCACGGATTTTCGCTACTGGGGAGCGTGGGCACGCCGAGCAGCGCGTCTCACGTGATCCAGACATTTGCTAGATATTTTATATAATTAATTAACATTACTCTTGAGTTGACTTAACAGAGTAAGACAATGATGCATATAAATTACATACATAAATATACAATCAACCTAAGTAACTAAGAACAATAATAATATAATAAGTACAATTAACAAATTATTAGTAGCTTGTGTGAAATGGAAGCGTGAACAGATGCAGCGAGTTGCCGAGCGCCTAGCACGGACACCGACAATCGCCAATGGAGGTTCAGGTGCCAGGCGCTAACGGCGAACAGGTTTATGTGAAATACACAAAGCCTAGAACTGCTTTTGTTGTCTCTTTGTGGGTAGTAGAAGCGATCCCTGTTCATACCTATAGAAGTCCAGGCCTTTATCCAGACAAGTTAGGTTTTCCTTATATATATATATATATATATATATATATATATATATATATATATATATATATATATATATATATATATATATATATATATATATATATATATATATATATATATATTGTTATGCCGAGGAATGATTTAGTGATATAATGTTTTTTGACTATGTGTTTCGATTATTTTCTATTCCAAGCAACAATTATTTTGGCAAGTTTAGGAAGATTTTCTTGTATATATTGATGTTTTTACCTAAGTTAGAATTTTCTGGAATGTACTGCATCATTTTCGTTATGATTTACTTTTTATTATAAGCCTATATCATTCTAGAATTCTCCAGGCGTGTATCGAGTGGACATCGAGCATCAGAACATCTCTAGAATGCGCTAGGCATCTGACGAGACATATATTAGCGGAAGCGAGCGCCCTTGAGTCAGTCGACCGTTTCTGCTCAGTGTTAAGAGCAAGCCTAGTAGGACAACTGAAGATAAATGTTGTGCAAGAATTCAGGAATTGTTGTGATCAATATAGAGTGGAAAGACTAAGGAATTGTACACTGGTAGTGTGCTGACTATATATTCGAAGTGAGAAGTCCAGCTGTGAAGACATTACCCTGTGAACAGAGTTGTGAAGAATCATTGCTTATTAATGAAAACTACAGTGCACAAGTGTGTTACTGTGACTTGGTGGAAATCTACCTGTCTGTCTTGTCTGTACACTGATACCGATCGTTGGGAAATTACTGCTTCTGTTTACACGACCCTGGCCGCTGGTAACCAGTGTGGAAGCTGTGTAAGCGGCGAAAGGAGGGTCGTAGCACTGGTGTCAGGAGTGGGATAACCTGACAGTGAGATATTAGTCAAGATGGAAAGTGACTGTGTCGAGACCAGAAGCCAGGCTAGGCAAGGGGAGATTTTCATGGCTGGTCTGATGCAATTCTTACAATCACAATGAGAAGAAAATAAACAATTACTGCAAGAACAACGAAAAGAGCAGAACTATGAAAATATGCAGCTTTAAGTGAAAATTCAGTAACAGCTGCAGGAACAGAGAGAAGAACATAAACAACTACTGCAAGAACAGAAGCAACAGCTACAGTAGTTGCAGGAAGAGATCGACAAGAAATTTCAAGAACGTGATGAGCCTCTGCAAGTGATGTGCAAGAGATGGAATGATACGTTTCATGAGGTGCAGGTTGAAGTGGGTGAAAATTTAAAACAGCACAAACAAAAAGGGAGTGTTGGGATCATAGAGGTACGAGAGGAGCTAACAGTGGTTAACAGTGAGCTACAGAAAGTCAGTAGCAGGACAGAAGTTCTGGAGAATTGTCTAACAGCAGGGTATCAGCTATGATGTAGTGACCCGTATAATTCTGATGGTGTGCGTGAAACAACGTATGTGCACACTCCGAGTAGAGTGCATAGTGTTGGAAATTCTGGAAAACACGATTTTCGTGTGGAAACAGGAAGTGTTGAGCTGAATTACAGAGCACCTGAGTTCAGACCCGATCTACATCAAGTAAAGTGATGAGCTCTCAAATCGAACCAGAGAAAAAAATCACAGGAATTCGATGGCAAGGTCTCATTCCATGCACATTTTTATGTACTAGCTGAACAAAACGGGTGGGACGACAAGCAGTGTGCAATACAATTAGCCACTGGTATAGGTACTGGAACGAAGGTATGAAACCAAGCACCTAAATGAAGTTTTATAAGGCCAGATTCTACACTCCTATCCGTAATTGAGGTGAAACACTGCCACAGCTTCCTCATAACCTGGAAAATATGGCTAATAGGTCGTGCCCTGAAGCATTATTTGATATGTTAGCCGTGTTTTTGAGGGACCAGTAGGTGGACGCATTGGACAGCACTTAGCTCAAGATTCAGGTGAAGCAGACCCAACCGGTAATTCTACAGGAAGGTTTGGCTAAAGCCCTGGAATTTGAATCATACGTGAGGTCAAGTTTACCAAGCTTCAGGACGGAGTCTAGCTCTGCGTTTAAAGCACGAAAGGGCCAAGTGCAAGAGACAAGGAGATTTAAAGGAACCTGCTGGTATTTTGAAAAGATTGAGCACAAACAGGAGACTGTTACAAGTAGAAACGAGAGCGAGAGAAGGGCAATACAGAAAAGAACGTAGAGAAGAGGGGATGTTAGACATGTGGAGAAAATAGACTCTTTAAGACTAAGTGTCCACAGAATTCCAAGAGAAGGAAAGAAGAGCAGCCCACTGAGACGTGAAACTAGAGATGGCTGGTGCCGAAGGGCAATGACCAGCCTGTCTCACCAGAGCCCCACTATTGACAAAATGCAACCGAGCCACTGTAAGCAGTGTCCAGGTTGAAGGTGAGATCAATGGCGTAAGGTGTCCGTTGGTGATCGACACAGCCTCGGAGCAGATTTTTGTGAGGTCTGACGTGGTTAGTTATCTAAGACTGCCTGAGACATTGCAGCAGCTGTGCGGGATAACTGTACAACACGCAGTACTTAAGGGACCAGTGGATATCAACGTTAAGCTGGAAGGGAAAGAAACCCTACAGGTTTATGAAGCGGACATCGAAGACACTTGCATCCTGGGTCTGGACTACCTCTTACCTCGCTCCATGCATTTTAGAATAAAGGGATAGTGGGTACTCTCTGGCGCAAAAGTCGCGCAGTCGACTCATAACCGAAGATCTCGGGTACGATCCGCGGACAGGGCGAGACACTGCAAGTCTCCAAACACCTACTGCCCCTGTTCACCTAGCAGTTATACTGCCAGACTGGGGTCACTAATTCTAAGGGGAATTACTTAACTCTAATCTTAATTTCTAAGGGTCGCTGCCACCAGACCCCCTCTGGACAGTATGTAGCTCGTTAGGTAGCGTGCAGAGTGGACTAGGCATTGGGATAGGTTTTTCATTGACCAGGTCGATAAGGGGAAAGAAGGGTGAAACCATAACATGTCTTAATTAATTTATTCCTTATGAAACATTCTGGTAAAAAACATACAAGTGAGTTGGCCTTCCTCAGAAGAACAACGAAGATGTTGGCTACCCTGCTCGGCATCAGACGTCTTACATTAATTGCGTGTCATCCACATACTTAATGCATAACAATCCGTGACCTCCTTACCTCGGTCATTCCTTCTTACACAACCCCTTAACACGTCAGACTGCTCCACCTGTATGGAATATAGCACCGTAGGTTATCTTGCATAGTAGCACCATCTCACCTCCCTGTAGCACCATCTCAACACACCTGTTACACTCCATACCTGCAAGTATGGGACGCCTTGTAATTTCTAGGTATACATAACAGGCACCTCGTTCGCACACCGCCCTCGGTGGGTAGAGACGAGGGCTACACCAAGAGACATACCAGTACTATTTCTACGCCTGGTATTATTGGTCGCTCCAAATGACGACCGCGGAGTTTCTCAAGCGTTTCCTTATTTGTTCTACTCAGTTAGGGTGGTGTGCTGGGGATCCACAGGTTCACAGTGGAAGTGCATGACCACTGTGGTGTGGCCTTCACAGTGTGGTCATGGCTGACGCCCGGTAGGCGCTCAGAACGCGTCGTCCTGTGTTGGGAAAAGTCGAGGCATCACTTCTATATTGACCACTGCTGGGTATCTACCGGCTCCGAGCGACCGGTGGGTTTCAATTAAGCTCACCGTCGATCTGGGAACGAAGGTGAAAGATGATACGGGAGGTTTTTTGGGGAAGCATGGTGGGTCACAAACAAATCTTGTCTCGCCACGTCAGATATTTACGTTATATTACTTCTTACACTGGGTGAATGACAATTCCACTGCTAAAGCATGAACACTGATATTCACTATAATAGACTGAATCAAACTGAATGGTTATAAACACAGAACATACCTGGGAACGAAGGTGAAAGATGATACAGGAGGTTTATTCTTCCCGCCTCACACTGGTTTATATACCCTTGAGTTGCCAGCGATCGCTACTCACGCAATGACAGAAATTACAAACAATCTAACTGTTACTCATTCAAGGATGACCCTCAGTTGACAAAGGTCTGGCGAATTACTAAAGTTGATTTACATAGACTAATTCAAGATTGCATTTGCCAGTAGAGAGTGAATAAACATATTGACAACTGTGTTCGAAGGCGGGACTTACTGGGAGTGATCCTGAGTGTAAAACGGATGGGAAAACACCTCTCCTGAGATTCTACAAGCTCGGTGGATTTGAATGTTATGTAGCGTAATATGAATTAAAGTGGGTTTTTAGGAATGACAATGATGTGCGCAGTACACAGTAAGTAGGTGCCTGAGTGTCAGTCGACTGTTGTGGGTCGCAGCTTTAGGATGGTCTATTCCAAAAATTTAAGGTACAGGTACATTGACATTCGATCCCATATTGATGTGGGCAGCATTTGAGAGATGCCATCAGTGTTTCTGTGGCGACGTGGTACATAAAGGTGTATTTCTATTCCTGTAGTGATTTGGCATAGGGGATGGAGCAGATACATGGGAATGCTAACAGTCTGAGCCGACGACCATGTGATTCTGATTGTCAGCAGTGTTACAGGAGAGAGGCAGTTCCCAAGAAGTTTAGTCGCCCTACAGTGGAGGAGGATCCAGACGATGCTCGGGAAGGCCTTAAGAAGCTGCAGCTGGAAGCTCAAGACCTGCGACCAAGGCCGGATTTACCTACTTGTGGGCCCCCAAATTTATAGAAATGTTTGCATGTTTCAATAATATATATATATAAATATATATATATATATATATATATATATATATATATATATATATATATATATATATATATATATATATATATATATATATATATATATATATATATGCTGAAAACCACAAGGAAAGAAGAAAACACGTGTTTTCTTCTTTCCTTGTGGTTATCAGCATATACCTAGATCACGCGCACCTACAGTGATTTACTTGCATATATATATATATATATATATATATATATATATTCAGCACCTCACCCCGCCAGGATTCGAACCCACGGCCCACGACTGTGACCGGGGAACGCTACCTCTAGACCACCAGG
>NW_024751625.1:0-27500 GCF_018991925.1 Homarus americanus
CTCCCTCCTCTCCAACCATCCTCCTCCCTCCTCCACCTCCTCCCTCCTCCACCATCCTCCCTCCCTCCAACTATCCATCCTCCTCCCTCCCAACAACACCCACGGAGACCAAGTAAACATCCTTCACTATTTCTTTCATTTATTATTCGTGGCCTCAGACGACCAGTGTTACCAGATGTGAGAACCTCGTTACCAGTATTACCAGAAACAAGTAATCTCCAATGTATTGATTCAGACTATGCCAGTGTTACCAGAAATAATAACCAACTCTCCTTCGTTTAATTTACCATCAAGGACTAAATATGAAAGGTGTTGCCAGATAAAACTATCAAGTTCATTAAAACAGTGTTACCAGACACAGCCATTATTTCAATCTTTTTTTTAGAATTAATACATTATTGCCAGAAATAAATTATTATCTTTCATCTTTGCTTATAACTTGAGAAGTGAAGTGTTACCAGATCTGGCCATCAGGTAAGTAAACAGTGTTACCAGAATGAAGCACTAATAATAGTTCTCATTATCACGGATTCACAGTATTACCAGAAAGACCACTTTTTCCGTTTTCAGATGTGATTCCTTGCTTATTTAGATTAGTGTTGCCAGAGAGAGAGAGGAGAGAGAGAGAGAGGAGAGGAGAGAGAGAGAGGAGAGAGAGAGAGAGAGAGAGAGAGAGAGAGAGAGAGAGAGAGAGAGAGAGGGAGGGAGGGAGGGAGGGAGGGAGGGAGGAGGGAGGAGGAGGGAGGGAGGGAGGGAGGAGAGAGGGAGAGAGAGAGAGAGAGAGAGAGAGAGAGAGAGAGAGAGAGAGTGAGATAGAGAAGAAAGAGAGACTCATCTTACCAATACTGTACACAAAACTATCGGCCACTTGCTGACCAAGAAGGCATCATCATACAGCTTTATGAAGTCTTACACACACACACACACACACACACACACACACACACACACAAACACCCATCACCCCAACCCCCCACACCCCTCCCCCACACCCTCCTCCCTCCCCACACCCCCTCTCCCCCACTCCACCCTCCCCCCACACCCACACAGATCAACGCGTAAACATTTATACAACAAGGATTTAAACAGTGTTAACCCACACAATAGGCGACTGAAATGATGAGAGTGATTTATGACGAGTCCAAACCAGCTGTGGTGAGGGCGGCGAGTGGGGAGAGGGAGGGTGGAGAAGTGAGAGGGGGGGAATTGAGAGGGAAGGAAGAGAGAGGAAGGAATAAAACGATGGAATGGATGATGAAATGAGAGGTGTTGGAGGGAGGGAGGGAGGAGGAGGAAGGGCAGGGAAGGAGAGAACGGGAGGAGATGGATGAAATAAGACAAGGAATAGGAGAGAGAAGAAAGGGGAGAGAGAAGGAGGAGAGGGTGGTGGGGAGGGGAGAGTGGGGAGGAAGGGAGAGGGTGGGGAGAGGTTTGGGAAGAGAGAGGGTGGTGGGGAGGAGAGGGAGGAAGGGAGAGGGTGGTGGGGAGAGGGGAGAAGGAGAGGGTGGTGGGAGGGAGAATGGGAGGAAGGAGGGGTGGGGAGGAGGGGAGGAGGAGAGGGTGGTGGGGGAGAGGAGGAAGGAGAGGTGGTGGGGGGAGAGGAGGAAGGAGAGGGTGGTGGGAGGAGTGGGAGAAGGAGAGGGTGGTGGGGAGGTGGGAGGAAGGAGAGGGTGGTGGGGAGGGGAGGGGAGGAGGAGAGTGGTGGGGGGAGAGGGAGGAGGAGGGTGGTGGGGAGAGAGAGGGGTGGGGAGGGTGGGGAGAGGAGGAGGGAGGAGAGAGGGTGGTGGGGAGGAGGGGAGGAAGGAGAGGGTGGTGGGGAGAGTGGGGAGGAAGGAGAGGTGGGGGAAGGAGATGGGAGAGAGAGGGTGGGAGGGAGGGGAGAAGGAGGTGGGGGGGGAAGGGAGAGGTGGGGGAGAGGGGTGGGAGGGGGAGGAAGGAGGGGGAGGGAGGAGGGGGGGGGGGAGAGGGTGGTGGGGAGAAGGAGAGGGTTGGAAGAGGAGGTGGTGGGGAGGGGAGAGTGGGGAGGAAGGAGAGGGTGGTGGGGAGAGGGGAGAAGGGGAGGGTGGGGAAGGAGAATGGGGGGAGAGGAGGGTGGTGGGGGGGAGGGGAGGAAGGAGAGGTGGGGAGGGAGAGGGGGGGAGAGGGGGTGGTGGGAGGAGAGTGGGAGAGGAAGGGTGGTGGGGGGGAGGGGAGAAGGGAGAGGGTGGGGAAGGAGAGGGGCGGGGAGAGAAGGTGGTGGGAGGAGAGGAGGAAGGAGGGGTGGTGGGGAGAGGTGGGGAGAGAGGGTGGGGGAGAGAGGTGGTGGGGAGGGGAGAGTGGGGAGGAAGGGAGAGGTCGGGGAAGGGGAGGGTGGCGGGGAGAGAGAGGGAGGGAAGGTAATTAACTAAGACAGGTGTCGAGGGCAGGTGAATCGTGAGAATTTAAACAAATGGCTTAGTTAATTATTGTTGGCTGTACACACACACACACACACACACACACACACACACACACACACACACACACCTGGTCTGTATACTTTTGCTTCCTTTCACCCCGGGTGTAGCGTGTCGCTGCAAGCCTACACAGTACTGCGTCGTGTGTCATTCTGGGTATACACGGAACTTAATCATACATACACACTAACACATACATACATCGCCTGTAGATGGATATGACAGGAGTGGGTGTATGTCCTAGGTGGTATGTGTGTGTGTATGATGAATGTGTGTATGAGGTGAGAGGGGAGAGGTGTGTGTGTGTGTGTGTGTGTGTGTGTGTGTGTGTGTGTGTGTGCATACATACATAAAATAATAATAATAGTTGCCCCTCGTGTAACGTGGATGGCCGGACCAAGGGCCACCTAGGCGTGAATTTGCTTAAGGTGTAGAAGCTGTCGCCAACACATCAACCACACCTTGAGTTAACGAGCTGCAAGACCCAGTGTCAAGGAATAGTCCTAGAAGACCGGACAACTCGCCAACTGCACTGGCTAACCATTACCCCGGAACACAATCCGCAAATCGATTAACATCCAGGTTCCCAATTACTGCTGGGTAGACAGAGGCAAATGGCGTAAAGAAACTTGCCCATAGTTTCATCCTGCCCGGGGATCGAACCCGGGTCCGCTCACTTGCGAGGCGAGCATGCTGACCATTACACCACAGGTCGCCACATGCATGCATACATACATACATACATACATACATACATATACACATTTCGTTCTCTCCTGATTAAGAGAGAGAGAGAGAGAGAGAGAGATAATTCTTATAATACTCCCATCAGCTTCGTTAACTTTCATATATCTAAGTTAATCTAGCCCACTTTACACTTAATACTGATACATGGCGACAAGCTGCTCAATGGCCTTGTTTAGAAGTCACATCAAAGGCCTTATAAGTATGATATATCAGCATAAGTATGTCATAAATTATAAGTCTTCTTCAAAGCTTAGGCCCAATATATAAGTCTAAGTATGATATTTAAGTATAAGTTTAGCTACAGTATGGATGTGTATAGTACTGATTATAGTATGGTGTATAGAGAGCAGTATAATGACAGACTTGAGTGTATAATGAGGTTAGTATACCAGTGACAGTATGGTTCATATAACAAGAGTGTGTACCTAACAATTATACCTACCAACACTTATCTATTTGTATAACTAGCCACGTATGTATGTATGTATGTATGTATGTATGTATGTATGTATGTATGTATGTATGTGTGTATGTGTGTATGTATAACATTCCCAAATTATTACTTTGGTATGTTATGCAAACTACAGGAAACTATTATTGAAACGGAGCTTTATCAATTTTCTTCAGTAATCTTAATTTTTCGTTTTTCGTGTTATATAGAACTTTCGTGTTATAAAGAACTTTCGTGTTATAAAGAACTTTCGTGTTATAAAGAACTTTCGTGTTATAAAGAACTTTCGTGTTATAAAGAACTTTCGTGTTATAAAGAACTTTCGTGTTATAAAGAACTTTCGTGTTATCAAGATATTTCGTGTTTAAATATATTTTATGTTATACAGAATTTTGAGAAAATTTCTGGAGAACAAACTGAGAAAAACACACAACAACATATTCATTTTCGTGTGTAAAGTGAGAGTCTACTGTAGATGTGCTGTAGTCACGAGTGTGTGTGTGTGTGTGTGTGTGTGTGTGTGTACATGCACGTTTACACACAATACACACTACAGTGACCCCCCCCCCTCCGGATCTATCAGCAAACACTCAGGTGATCAGTGTAAAAATTGGTTAGTAAACTGTGACTCAGTTATATAACGTAAGGTTAACGGGCGAGAATCAGAAGACAATCTGGCCCTGGCCCTGGCCCTGGCCCTGGCCCTGGCCCTGGCACGGTCAGTGGAGGCCCTAAGGTTACGGTCGACTGTTACTGACGGCCAGTGTTGATATACATACTGTACCTACACCAGTGAAATACTCCCGGGGCTTCCTGTTCAGTTTAAAGCGAGTAAATGGATAGCTAAGTGGCGTGTTGTTGAATTACTAAAATAATTTTACATATATTATGCTGGTAGTCAAGACAAAGCTGTCGTGTGCAGAAACCTATCAAGACCCTCACCTCTGCTGGGAGACACGACAACCTACACCAGACGACACGCCGTATCAACTCTTAATATGGTCCAGTCAACCATCTTTACTACACTCCAACGTCACCTAACCTGATCAACACATTTGATGACCTCGCTACCACAGTTAGGTCAGTTACAACCAGCGATGTTACCGTATGTGAGGCGTGGCAGTTCCCGAGACTTGCCACATTGAAGAATATCAACTGTTTCATCACCCCTGCACATGGACGTGGTGGGGCGCTGTTCTCTTCTGTCAGGATGACCTACGACGACCCAGCTCAGGTAGAGGCGTTATGGATACGTGCCCACCCTCGCCACACCGCCTCACTGACCCACCAGAGACACTCTTATCAATCATCTCATTAACACCTCAGAGTAAGGTACACCATTGATCTCCCAGGACCAGCTGCTGTTATCACAAGCTGTCACTTCCTACAAACGATCAAAACACACCTGACCTCATCGTAACACACTTCACAAACCAGTACCTACCACTTAAACCGACGGCTCTTATCGGCTGTAGTACACACCTTGGTCTCCAGCTGCGTACAGGACCCTTACATCGACTCGGCAAAAGTGTATTGTTCAGTACCCCTCGAGTGAAGTATTGTGTGTAAATGACGTAGATATTAAATTGATAAATTACATCAACACCACCACCACGGAAGATCAACACCACCACGGAAGATCAACACCACCACGGAAGATCAACACCACCACGGAAGATCAACACCACCACGGAAGATCAACACCACCACGGAAGATCAACACCACCACGGAAGATCAACACCACCAAGGAAGATCAACACCACCACGGAAGATCAACACCACCACGGAAGATCAACACCACCACGAAGATCAACACCACCACGGAAGATCAACACCACCACGGAAGATCAACACCACCACGGAAGATCAACACCACCACGGAAGATCAACACCACCACGGAAGATCAACACCACTTCTTCCCCGAGACAGTCGTCTGATTATACCCAGATGACCTGCTCTGGGTCGCACCTCGGATTAAACGACTTAGGCAGCAGTGAGACAGGGCCTTTCATATCAGTGACAACAACGCCTACAGGACCCTTCGCAACAAAGTCAGTCGTGATAGACGCACTGCATAGAAAGTCTCACTACCCAACCGAGCTGCAACACCTGAAGTAGACCAACATCTGTCACTGGTATGGTAAGCTTAATGAGCTTTCTCTTCTCAACCACCTCACCAATGATGACGCAGTTTAACCAGGTAATAATTATTTTGCTACCACATGACGATACTCCCTCCCCCAACTTGACACCACCTGTCTCCCAGCTTACCTACCAGCCTCCTCACCCACTGACTTAGTACAAGAATTTTAAGTCACTAGATGAATACACAAACTCAGATCAAGCGCTCCAGCATACCTACTCACCTACCAACGAAGCTCTACAAGGATTCTCTCCAGAACTAGCTAAACCTCTCTGCTCCACTATCAATGCTCTCTTAGATAAGCAAAATGGCCAGCTGACAAGAAGAACTTCACATGTATGACCAGTTCCCAAGTCAGCGACGCCACAAGTTTTAAACGAGTTATAATCCACTGCAGTTACCACAACACCCAGCCTAATCTGCGAGGGTTTATACTTGACTGGCATTGCAGGCGCCATACTCGTAGATCGTCAGCAATTCGGCAATATAAATACCTCCACTACCCACTGTCTTGTCTGCCTTTTTAATACTATCTACTGCAACCTTATAAAACGTAATGCACCTGTGGCTGTTGCCTTCATAGACTTCACAAAAGCATTTGACAGGGTTTGGGAGATGTTTCATACTATGGTTAACAAACTTCCTTGGTGACCGACGCCAGGCTGTACGCTTCTGAGGGGCTGTCTCTACCTTTCAATCACTCACCTGCGGCGTCCCCCAAGGCATTAGAATGGGACCACCCAGCTTCCTCATCAACAATACCCTGAGAGATACTCCCGCTTGCTGGAAACATGTCGACGACTCCATCATTGGGATCAGTGTAAACAACTCGGCTCCCGACTACACAGCCCTCCAGAACATACCTAACAGCCTCCAAGATTGGTCCACCACCAACCATGCTACAAACAACCACACCAAGATTATGATTATGCACATCAACCACTCCTCCGACCTTGTCTCACCTCCCTCCATCACACTGGGTCTCAACACACTCCACGTGGACTCCACCAAGCTCCTCGGCGTCACTATAGATAACAAACTGAAGTGGAAAGTACACGTCAGTACAACCGTCAACTCTTCCAGCTATTGTCTCCACCTCCTCCGTCGTCTCAAATCCCTCGGGGTATAACATGGCTGAGCTCTTGAATGTTTACACAACATTTATATTTCCTCGCCTATGCTTCCCCTGCCTGGTCGTCTTCATTTAAACCTACACAACGAGGACTACTAAAAGAAGTTCAGTATAGTGACTCTCAACACTGTAATCATCACCATGTTAGTTTAGGACGAAGCTACTACACTATCCTCGACACCGTCACCTGCTACCACCTGCTCCGCATCATACAACCACCTACTGATCGCTATAAGAACGGTCCCAGTCCAACTATTGTAAAATAATTCAACAACTCGTAGTTAACTTTTCAGCTCACTTGTTGCCAATTTCACGTTTGTACCGTAACTGTGGTGAAATTTCGCTTTACCCCCATGCCATTCTATATTATACATTCGATATGTACCGGTGTATTATTAACATTACACACACACACACACACACACACACAACACACACACACACACACACACACACACACACACACACACACACACACACACACACACACACACACACACACACACACACACACACACACACACACACACACACACACACACACACACACACACACACACACACACACCACACACACACACACACACACACACACACACACACACACACACACACACACACACACACACACACACACACACACACACACACACACACACACACACAATAATGGAGAACATCGTCTTTTTTGTCATGTTTCTTATAAATTATGTAACTAGAACTGGCTGTAAAATATCCTACAGCCATTACTGTACGAGGGAACAACCATTACACACACACATTTACATGTGCAGTATATATATACACACACATATATATATATATATATATATATATATATATATATATATATATATATATATATATATATATATATATATATATATATATAATCCTATTCTTCTTAACAATTTTATACAACCTCTCCTCCCTGACCTTAAAAGAACCCATATTCTCCTCCTGACCTAGAAATCTATATTCTCCTCTCCTGACCAGAAATCTATATTCTCCTCTCCCTGACCTAGGAACCTATATTCTCCTCCTCCCTCCCTGACCTAGGAACCAATATTTCCTCCCTGACCTTTAAGGAACCAATATTTTCTCCTGACCTTTAAGGAACCCATATTCTCCCTCCACCTTAAGGAACCCATATTCTCCCTCCCTGACCTAGGAACCAATATTCTCCCTCCCTCCCTGACCTTTAAAGAACCCATATTCTCCTTGGGTGACCTCAAGACAACCTCTGACCTGAGCCAGGGTGACCTCGTCTGAGTGAGGGTCGTTCAGGGCTGTGCTGGTGCAATAATAACACACTCAGGGTTGCCAACGTTAAAATATACATCAGTACACGGCGCCTCGTAACGAGTCTGGGCGTTGTCTACACTGCTTCTTGGGGCCCAACCTTGCTTCTCGTGTGTGTGTGTGTGTGTGTGTGTGTGTGTGTGTGTGTGTGTGTGTGTTACAAGGAAAATGTTATCATAAGGGTTATCATACTAAGTCATGTTATCTGTTTACTTTATCCCTGTTATGTTATCTTGTTATTACGTATGTGACTTTGTTATCAATCTTGTTATCACTGGGATGTTATTATTTACCACCACCGTTAAGCTCTCATGATACCCTTTGGTTATCCTATTTTTCCTGTTATCGTGCCTTAACCTGTTATCATTATCATCGCTTGTTATCTTTCCTTTGTCATTTTTCTTTAATATCCATTTCTCTCTCTCTCTCTCTCTATATATATATATATATATATATATATATATATATATATATATATATATATATATATCTGTTCTATGTTTCCCATCGGTTAGCTACCCATGGTGGTTGTGTTATTGTGGTGGTGGTGGTTGTTATCGTGGTGGTTGTGTTATTGTGGTGATGTGTGTTATTGTGGTGGTTGTGTAATTGTGGTGGTTGTGTGTTGGTGGTGATTGTGTTATTGGTGGTGTTGTGTTATAGTGGTGGGGTTGTGTTATTGTAGGAAGTTGTGTGTTGTGGTAGTTGTGTTATTGTGGTGGTTGTGTTAATGTTGGTGGTGGTGGTTGTGTTATTGTGGTGGTGGTGGTTGTGTTATTGTGGTGGTGGTGGTTGTGTTTATTGTTGTGTTGGTGGTTGTGTTATTGGTGGTGGTGGTATTGTTATCGTGGTGTTGTGTTATTGGTGATGGTTGTGTTATTGTGGTGGTTGTGTAATGTGGTGGTTGTTGTGTTATTGTGGTGGGGATTGTGTTATTGTGGTGGCTGTGCTATATTGGTAAATAGTTACTGGGTGAGCTGTGCTATTGTAAGTAGCTGTGTCATTGTGGTGTAGTTGTGTTAATGTTGTAAGTGGTGGTAGTTATTGTGGTATGCCATTGTAGGTGGTACAAATAGGTGTGGTGGTGGTTGTATAGCGGCAGTATTGTGGTTTAGTGGCTGCTATTGGTTGGGTGGTCGTTTGGAAGTATTGTTGGGTGGTGGTGGTTGTACAGTTGTGGTTGGTAGGATCAGTGTTGTAGCGTGATTGTGTTATCATTGGTAGGTAATGTGTTATATGGTGGTGGTGGTTGTGTCATGTGGCGGTATGTGTCTTAGTAAGAAAGTTGGGCTTAAAGTAAGTAAGCAGTGGTGTTATTGTGGTGTGGTGGTTTTTGTGTTATTGTGGTGTTGGCTGTGGCTTGAAGGTGCAATGGTGTTATCGTAGGGCTTTGCATTGTGTCATTGTGCTATGGTCAGTCATTGTTGTGTTGTTTTATGGATTGTGTGGTGGCGTTAATAGTGCTGGGTAGTGTGGTTGTTGCTTGACTGTGTCATCAGTTTTGGCTGTGCCATTGTGGTAATGTAATTGTTGGGTGGTTGTGTTACTGTTGTGGTGGTGGTTGTGTTATTGTGGTGGTGGTTGTTATTGTGGTGGTTGTGTTATTGTGGTGGTGGTTGTGTTATTATGGTGGTGATTGTGTTAATCCAGTGGTGGTTATGATTGTGGTGGTGGTGGTTGTTATTGTAGTAGTGGTTGTGTTATTGTGGTGGTGGTTGTTATTATGGTGGTTGCGTTATTGTGGTGGTGGTTGTGTTATTGTGGTGGTGGTTGCGTTATTGTGATGGTAGTGGTTGTGTTATTGTGGTGGTTGTGTTATTGTGGTGGAGATTGTTATTGTATAGATGGTTGTTATTGTATTGCTGGTTGTTATTGTATTGGTGGAAGTTGTGTTACTGTTGTAGTGGAGTTGTGTTATTGCAGTGGTGGTGGTTGTATTTTTGGTGATAGTGGTGGTCGTGTTATTGTGTTGTGTTATTGTGGTCGTGGTTGGTTATTGTGGTGGTGGTGTGTTATTGTGGTGGAGATTGTTATTGTATTGGTGGTTGTTATTGTATTGGTGGAAGTTGTGTTACTGTCGTGGTGGTGATTGTGTTATTACAGTGGTGGTGTGTTATTGCAGTGGTGGTGGTTGTGTTATTACAGTGGTGGTGGTTGTATTATTGTGATAGTGGTGGTTGCGTTATTGTGGTGGTGATTGTGTTACTGTAATTATTTCTATACCTGTACTTGTGGTTTCAACTCCTTAGTCTACTTTGCTCTCTCTCTCTCTTTCTCTCTCCACCTCTCTCTCTCTCTCTCTCTCACCTCTCGCTCTATCTGCTGTCTCTCTCCAAACCTCCTTCTCATCTCCATCTCAAAAATCTCTCATCACCTCCTTTCAGTATCTCTCATCTCATCTATTTCTCACCCTCACCACAATCTCTCTTCTCCCTCATTTCTTTCTCTCATTTTCTTCTCCCCTCGCTTCCTCGTTCTCTCTCTCTCTCTCTCATTCTATATGTCTTGTGGATGCGCCATAAATTTCTTATCGTGTGTTTTTCTCCTTCTCCCCCTTTATCAACCATTTCTTTATTTACCTTCTTCTTATTCACCTTCCATTTCCTCTTCTTTATTCGCTTATTAATCTCTCTCTGTCCTTCCACTCTTTTGTACGATTTTATTCCACAATATTCTTTCCTCTCTGTACAATTCTCTACAATCATCTTATTCTTCCTAATCCTTACCCATCTTTCCCTAATCCCATCTTTATCAGCTGCTCCCTTACTTCTCCTATGCATCCACATTCTTCACCCATTCCCCTGTTTATCATATTTTATCTAACGTCAGCCCCATTTCTTCATCCACCTTGACCTTTGACCCGTCGACCAGAGAAGCCATTACGACAAGGTTCACACAATAAGCAAGGAATGAAAACAACAGACAGACATAACCGATAGATAAACTTACTTGACGACCTTCAGTTAACATGGGATATATGGATACTACTACTACTACTACTACTACTACTACTACTACTACTACTACTACTACAGGGTACTAATAATAATAATAATGAAAATGATGATAATAACAATCATAATAATATTATAATACTAACACTAGTAATAATAACATTAATAAGATTAATAGTAATAATAATAATAATAATAATAATAATAATAATAATAATAATAATAATAATAATAATAATATAAATAATAATAATAATATTAATAATAATAATAATATTTTTTTGTTAATAATAATAATAATAATAATAATAATAATAATAATAATAATAATGATAATAATAATAATAATAATAATAATAATAATAATAATAATAATAAAAATAAAATAATAATAATAATAATAATAATAATAATAATAATAATAAAAATAATAATAATAATAATAATAATAATAATAATAATAATAATAATAATAATAATAATAATATTAAAAATAATAATAATAATAAAAATAAATAATAATAATTATAAAAAAAAAATAATAATAATAATAATAATAATAATAATAATGCTACTGATGATGATAATAATAATATAAATAATTAAGAGTACAATTATTACTGACTACTTTTTGGAAACGTGGGCTGCAGCCTCCCCCAATAGCCACACCTTCGCCTAATACTACTACTAATAATAATAATCTTCACGTCAGGTTCCCCACACGATCAATCTCTCCCAGACCGCCACCACTAGTACCAGGCAACATGTTAACCCTGTCACTAGCGATGAGTGAGTGAGTCAGTTTACATTACAATGGTTCATGCGTGTTTATATCTGCCATTATACTGTACATGCATAGCGTTGTATAATACTTACCCCCATCTTACAGTCTTTACTCCTTAACGCACCACCTTCCATATACAGTATATAGTCAGGTAAGACTCCAGAAGTGTTAACCAAAGTTACAACAACAGAAGTTACAGTACAGGTGCTGCCTTACACAATCCATCACCACAGCGGGACATAACTTACATTATTCTGGCTAGGTGAAGTTAGGTTAGGTCTAGCGGGTTGTGTGTGCCGTGGTGAACATTGTGGCAGTGTACACAGTGGTCCACCTCCGCCACAGTGACATATGTGTACTAATAAACTTCTGTCATGGTCACTTTGTGGATATTTTGCTGTAAGTTATTAGAGCTTTTCTGAAAACTATATATATATATATATATATATATATATATATATATATATATATATATATATATATATATATTTTTTATATATATATATATATATATATATATATATATATATATATATATATATATATATATAGTTTGTTTACTCAATATAAGACTTGTGAGTAGAAGTTGAAGATGAACACGCTAGCATTAAGGGGAGGAAGGAGTGCCACATTCACTATAAAAGAACCATTAGTGCTCAAGTGTAAGGGTGAAGGGGATGCTTAAGGTGTGTCCGGGTAATGAGGTGCCACAGCACGAGGAGGATAACCCACTGCCTGATCGATGACGCGGTCCTTGACGTCAGCATAATAATAACTGTGAGTGATCAAAATGATAACTCAGCTGAAGCGTTCAACTCGGTGATTGGTCACCATGTAACTTATTTGACGTCATCGAGATCATAACCTATCAGGAGGCAGAAAATTTCCCTCGAGAGCCTTTTGAAGGAAATGCTTTTAGTGATGACGTCAAAGTAAATCACCCAATCAAGGGATACAAGATGCAAGGAAGGCAGCTCTCTGATAGGCCAATTTACAAAAACGACATCACTCCCTCACCTACGTCATCAATCAGGTGTTGAATTATCCTACATATTTTCTACTATTATTATTATTATTATATTTTTTCAAATCATTCTCCGGACCCCAGTGTGTGTCTAGTAGATGTGATGGGAACTGTTAAACTCTAACCTTTGGTAAGCCCTGCACGAGTCCAGCAGCCTGTAAAATACAAGAAGGATTATAATACATGTTTCGTGGCAACTGATCCCCGACACTGTGACGTCAGCATGGGGACTGACCAATCATAGTGTCACGGAGGTGGTTGAAAACATAGTTTAAGCCAATCATTGCAAGTTCTCAGTTGGAACGTGACAACAGGTGACTGTCCCTGTGTACGTGGCAACATGTAAGTACACATAACGTACACAAAACAAACTTACCACCAGAATACCCGAAAATTATATCAACAACAACAACAACAACAACCAGGTATAATTATCAGTATACGCTCATCACCACCAATTAAACTTTAATTAGTAAACACTAATTCAACAAGGATAATGGTATATTGAGGGGGGGGGGACATGTTTACACCGAAAAGAAAATCATTAAATCCTGAACACACACACACACACACACACACACACACACACACACACACATCTCCTGACACGGCCATATCCAACAATATATCTTCAACATTCACTAATATGTAACCTAACAATATACATATAATCTCTCTGATACATATATATAAACACACATCATATCTGAGACAACTATATGTCTCAGAGAAGAAGACATATATTTAGCTGAGACATAAACTAAATGAGACGTGTCACTATTATTCATCTATTGAGACATGAACCGTGTCTCAGTATATCTTGAAGTGAGACATAAATTAAATACCTCTGGTTATATGGGCCATACACTCTTTCACTAAATATTTTATTGAGAAATATTTAATGTCTCAAAAAAAATATATATGCAACGTAGCTTTCAGTATATCTTTAAATGAGACACAAATCAAATATCTAATAATTCTTAATAGCGGTGAGAAATACTAAGGTTTATAAATAACGAGTCCGACACAGGTGAAAGATCAGCTGAGAAATAATGACCACGGAAATAGTGTTGAGAAAGACATCTTTTTTAAAACAGTGGATGAGAAACATAATACGAAACATGGGCTAAGAAAACGAAAATATAAACAGTGAAAAACAAAACACTGGGAAACATGTGGGTCAAAAACACAAGGAGACACAAGATGAGAGACATGATAAGAAACTAATAATGAGAAATACACATCAAAACATTCCTGGTGGGTAGTACAAGGTGAAAAACACGGGGTAGGGGAATACTGGTGAGAAACATGGAGTGAGAAATACAGGTGAGAGACACGTGGTGAGAAACTTAACGTCTAGATTAGGTTATTAATCTTCTTCTCTTCTTCTTCTTTTCTCTTCACTTTATCCAAAAAAATGTCAAATTCACAAAAAATAAAATAAACTCACATTCTAAACTATATTTTCAAATTACACAAAATTGCTTCATCTAAATCTAAAAAAAAACACGATAAAATATATATAAACTTTGACAACAAATTAAACCTAAAAAAATATGGATAATTGATATAAACGACAAAATTAAATCTAACTCAAATTAAATGAAAATACCCCCATCTTTCAACACATGGCAAAAAAACCTCAAAATAAATAAAGGACAATAACATGTTTTTTTCAGATAAAAATCATACTGGAAACCGACACACGACGTATTTGTACCCTGAGAGAGAGAGAGAGGGGAGAGAGAGAGAGAGAGAGAGAGAGAGAGAGAGAGAGAGAGAGAGAGAGAGAGAGAGAGAGAGAGAGAGAGAGAGAGGGAGAGAGGGGGGAGAGAGAGAGAGAGAGAGAGAGAAGAGAGGGGGAGAGAGAGAGAGAGAGAGAGAGAGAGAGAGGGGGAGAGAGAGGAGAGAGAGAGAGAGAGAGTTGTACCCTAAGAGAGAGAGAGAGAGAGAGAGAGAGAGAGAGAGAGAGAGAGAGAGAAAGAGAGAGAGAGAGAGAGAGAGAGAGAGAGAGAGAGAGAGAGAGAGAGAGAGAGAGAGAGAGAGAGAGAGAGAGAGTATACAGTAACAGTATGTATGGGGGGGGAAGTCTACCCAAGTCCTACACATCAGAGAATACATATGACCCTGAGAGGTAAAAAAAAAAAAGTATAACTATATTGGCCAAAGTTTACATAATGTAGAAAAAAATTGACTTTTATGAACACCTTCCATCATGACTATTCTACGTCATTATGAAAGTATATGCAAGTATTTTCATGTGTACTGTATACGATGAAGTCAATAGTCCACACATAGAAGTTTATATTTATATATATACCAAACTCACACACAAAGAATACAACATGAGTGTGCATAAATATTTTTCAAAGTATCGATAATGTGTAATAGTGTGTGACCTTGAGGTACTTTGAGGGAGGGAGGGAAGGAGAGACAGGAGGGAGGAGGGAATGAGGGAGGACAGCAGTGAAGGAGGGAGAGACAGGGAGAGGAAGGAGGGAGGGAATGAGGGAGAGACAGGGAGGAAGGAGGAGGAATGAGGGAGAGACAGGAGAGTGAAGGAGGGAGGGAATGAGGGAGACAGGGAGAGTGAGGAGGAGGAATGAGGGAGAGGAGGGAGGAGGGAAGGAATGAGGGAGAGACAGGGAGAGTGAGGGAGGGAGAGAAGGAATGAGGGGTGGGGGAGTGAAGGAGGAAGGCTCAATGTTCATGATGTTTTAGAAGACTAGTAAATAGCCCTGAAGTAATGCACGACCCGTTCCAATATTATTATCGTCAATGTTGATCTGACACGCAACACTACAATACACTGTCAAGGTTGTTGTTGTGTGTGTGTGTGTGTGTGTCTGTTCATAGGACCTCTCTCTCTCTCTCTTTCTCTATCTCTCTCTCTCTCAACTCCCCTTCCTCCTATCCACTCTTTCACCCCTCTTCCGTTTCTCCTCTCCTCTCCCATCCACCACTTCTCTCCCCTTACTCACCCCCTCCCACCCACCCACCCACCTCACCACCCACCTCACCACCCACCATCATCCCACCCACCCACCACCCACCCACCTCCACCTCACCCACCAACCACCACCCACCCACCCACCCACCCACCCACCCACCACCCACCCAATCTCACCTCTCCCACCCACCCACCTTCCTACCCACTCACTACCTCTCCTCACTCTCCCACTTACTAATAGCTGCACCACCGAGGCCTCAGCTCCCAGCTAAGAGGCTATTGATCCACATTATTCCTACCTCTAAAATTTAGCTTAAAATTCAGCTATAAAATTTACCTTTAAATGTGTGTAGATTTTAACTCCAAACTTTAGCTGTAGATTTTAGCTTTTCATCATTAACTGGATATTTAAGCCTTTAAATTTCAGCTGTAAACATTAGCTTATAACCTCAGATTTTGACTTTAGCTGTAAATTTTAGCTTTTAACTTTAGCTGTGTACAAAGCTAACTTTAATAGGTCTCAAGAGAAAGACGTCACCAGTCCCACGGTCCTATTGCCGTTGCTGTCAAGTTGGTTTCTACTTATAGGTCTTGAGAACAAGGAGAGAGAGAGAGAGAGAGGGGGAGCAAATGAAAGCAAGATACGATGATAACAAAATAAAACGAAAAATAGAAAAGGAATGAGAGAAAGAGAGAGAGACAGAAAGAAAGGGACAAATAAACGAACTCCAAAAAGGAACCCCAAAGAGAACACAAAATAACCCAAAAAGAAAAAGAAAAATAGAAAAAAGGGAAAAGAAAGATAGATGGAGAGAAAAGGAAATAAAAAACACACACACACACACACACTCACCACACCACACACACACACACACACACACACACACACACACTCACCACACCACACACACACACACACACACACACACACACCACACACACACACACACACACACACACACACACACACACACACACACACACACACACACACACATACATACTGGAACACCACACGACAGTTAAGAACGCGGAAGTAAAACACTCTTCCAAAGGTGTGTCAAAGATATATGATATTACTTCTCAGCCCCCCAAGGTTGACTAGGGAGGGGGGCTGACTGGGCTCGGGGGTTGACTGGGCTCGGGGGGGCTGGACTGGCTGGGGGCTGGACTGCCTGGGGGGGACTGGCTGGGGGCTGGACTGGCTCGGGGGGCTGACTGCCTGGGGGCTGGACTGCCTGGGGGGACTGGGCCTGGGGGGCTGGACTGGACTGGGCTCGGGGGCTGGACTGGGCTCGGGGGCTGGACTGTGCTCGGGGGCTGGACTGGTCTGGGGGCTGGACTGCCTGGGGGGCTGGACTGGGCTCTGGGGGCTGACTGGGCTCGGGGGCTGGACTGGCTCGGGGGCTGGGCTGGGCTGGGGGCTGGGCTCAGCTGGACTGGGCCTGGGGGCTGGACTGCCTGGGGGCTGGACTGGGCCTGGGGGCTGACTGGGCTGGGGGGCTGACTGGGCTGGGGGACTGACTGGGCCTGGGGACTGGACTGCCTGGGGCTGGACTGCCTGGGGCTGACTGACTGGGCCTGGGGCTGGACTGGGCTGGGAGGGGCTGGACTGGGCTCGGGGGCTGGACTGGCCTGGGGGGCTGGACTGGGCTCGGGGGGGGGTGTCACACTGCCACCACAACAAGAAGATAAAGTAAAGAAGAAAAAGTGTATATTCAAAGTATATAAAAGTCTTCAAAATATTTTACAAGTGTAGTGTGTAAAATGTATGACAAAGTCTATGTACAGTAA
Source organism: Homarus americanus (assembly GCF_018991925.1). Taxonomy (NCBI): domain Eukaryota; kingdom Metazoa; phylum Arthropoda; class Malacostraca; order Decapoda; family Nephropidae; genus Homarus; species Homarus americanus. The sequence continues at coordinate 17,719 of NW_024751625.1, forward strand.
GTATGTGAGAGTATGGAAAGTGTTTAATAGGTAAATTATATAAATAGTTTGTAACATAACAGTATGTAAAGTATATAACAAGCGAGTAATAACAACTATGTCAATTATCTAAAAATTATGAAAATCATTTTAACACAATGGAAGATTAAAGTAGTTTATAACACACATAAATATAAATAATAGTTGCCCCTCGGACCACCTGGGCGTGAATATGTGCAAGGTGTAGAAGCTGTCGCCAACACAACAGCCACACCCTCAGTTAACGAGCTGCACGACACAGTATCAACGAACAGTCAGAGAAGACCGGACAACTCGCCAACTGCACTGGCTAACCATTACCCCGGAACACAGTCCGCAAATCGATTAACATCCAGGTCCCCAATTACTGCTGGGTAGACAGAGGCAAATGGCGTAAAGAAACCCGCAGGTTTCACCCTGCCCGGGGATCGAACCTGGCCCGCTCACTTGCGAGGCGAGCATGCTGACCATTACACCTGAGGATAGAGGTTAGCACGCACACACACACACACACACACACACACACACACACACACACACACACACACACACCCACAACACACACACACACACACACACACACACACACACACACACACACACACACACACACACACACACACACACACACACACACACACACACACACACACACACACACACACACACACACACACACACACACACTACATCCACACACACACACACACACACACACACACACAGGAGAGTGATGGCCGCTATTAAGTAAAGACTGTCTCATCCACTCACGACCCAAAGGTTACGATAATTAAGGAAGTTATAAAAAGTTTAAATATAGGTTAGATTAAGACAGGCTAGGATAGGTTATGTTATGTTAGGTTAGGCTAGGTTAGGTTGAGCTAGGTTAGGGTAAGTTAGGTTAGGATAAGTTAGGTTACATCAAGTGCAAGTCAGGACAGGTGAGGTCGGGGTCAATTAGCACCAGCAGCCACTTGAATTAATCGCCTCAGACCACAGGTAATAATAACACACACCAGTAATGCTACAGAGGACACCACACGCTACATAATTATTATTAACTTTTAATTTCAAACTATATTACGTAATGCGAGAGAGAGAGAGAGAGAGAGAGAGAGAGAGAGAGAGAGAGAGAGAGAGAGAGAGGATTATGTAACACTGAAATAAGAGACCCACTAACAATTTGTTTCTTCGTTGGGAAAAAAATAGAAATAAGTTCGAAAAGTGAAATGTTTTATTTTTAGTTATTTTTATTTTATTTTTAAAGGGGTGAGGGGGGGGGGGAGGATGAAATTTTACAGTATCAGATGATAATGTGGTTGTATTTAGGGAGGGAGGGAGGAGGGAGAGGGAGGGAGGAGAGGGAGGGAGGGAGGGAGGAGGGAGGGAGGGAGGAGGAGGGAGGAGGAGGGAGTTCTTACTTCTGGCTTAACTAAATCGCTCGTAATTAGGTACAGAAATCACAGACCGAGGAATTATTAAGCCAGATCTCTCTCAATGTCACAGGTCACACCATTTAGGTCACAGTTATGGTTTGTTTAACTCTGGAGAAAGTTCAAAGGTCAAGAGTTCATTAGTTGAACCTTTCTTTTTTCTTTTTTCTTTAACTTTGATAATGACTAATGAAAGGTCAAGAGGTCAAATTGTTTGGTCAGACTTTCTCTCGGTAGTTTAAGTATGGAGAGAGGTCAAGTATTTTGAGTTGTTTATCATGACTGCTACGAAAGGTCAGGTCAGGTCAGGTTATGGTCACTTTCAGTAGTTTAAGTGTGGAAAAAGGTCCGTTCAGGTCATTTGGTAACTTTCAGTAGTTTAAGCAGGGAGAATTCAGGTCACGTTAGGTCAGGTCAGGTCATGGCATCTGGTCACTTTCAGTAGTAGCTTAAGTAAGGAGAAAGGTCAGGTCCGGTCAGGTCATGGCATTTGTTCACTTTCAGTAGTTTAAGCATGGAGAAGTCAGGTCAGGTCAGGTCATGTCATTTGGTCACTTCCAGTAGTTTAAGCATGGAGAAGTCAGGTCAGGTCAGGTCATGACATTTGGTAACTTTCAGTAGTTTAAGCATGGAGAAGTCAGGTCAGGTCATGTCATTTGGTCACTTCCAGTAGTTTAGGCATGGAGAAGTCAGGTCAGGTCAGGTCATGTCATTTGGTCACTTTCAGTAGTTTAATCAAAGATAAAGCTCTATACAGTAGTCAAATATACAATAGCTATAGTGTTTCTATTCTCTTTTGACACCAACTACAGTAAAAGGTCAGCCAGGGGTCACACGGTCATTATATCAAACTTTCCGGTAGTGAAAGTCGAAAGAAAGGTCAGGTGTCACGCTTGACGGGTCACATTTTTTCTTGGAAATGGACTAAGGAGATATGTCAGAGGTCAAAGGCTTAGGTTTTGTGCCGACACTTTCACCTCAGAGAAAGGTCACATTGTTTATTTCTCATGGCCATGGAGGAAAGTTCAAGGTCACGTGTTGATCCAAATCCGACTTTCTCCTTGTTGTTGTCACACTTTCATTCGATACTCTAATACTAGTGAAAGGTTAAAGGTCAAAATACTTAGACTTTCACATGGTACTTTCACTTATGAGAAAGATCAAATATCGCTTTTTAGGTTCAGACTTTCTCCACAGATAATTAAACGTCTTGAGAGGAAAGGTCAAAGACTACACCATTTAGCTATACTTTCCCTTGATAGTGTGAGTGGAGAAAGCTCACAAGTCACATCATTAATTTAAACTTTCCCTCAGTGTTGTCTAATGGTAGACCCTGCTGCCATATGGCATCACGAAAATTGTGACCAAGTCCCAGGTTACTGATCTGACTTTCTGCCTCATTTACACACAATTGCAGGGTCTCAATTGTTTCTCTTACTTCACAACACAACATAGTACATATAGCGTTTGTCACTATTGATTTTTTCTTTATGGTTCTTTATTATTACAGTGTTGTTATTGTTATTATTATCATCATTATTTTATTATTTAATTTTTGTATTTTTATGAAAATTTGTATTTACTATGAATTATTATTATTACATTTTCGCCCCCCAGGCCCAGATGTGGGTCAGTGACCTGCAGAGGTCAAAGGTCACCTGTTTGAGACACTTTCTAATAACAATTTAACACCTCGGTCACGCATCTTATTTACATACCTGGGTAATACCTCCCTCCTCTCAGTGCTTCTATACTGGGGGACTTTCTTACTCTGTGGGAGGGGGGGAGGGAAGAGGGTAGGAGGGAGGGAGAAAGAGGGGTAGAGAGGGAGAAAGAGGGTAGGAGGGAAGGAGAAAAAAGGTGGGGGAGGGGAGAATGCGGGTAACAGGGAGGGATAAAAAGATAGGAGGGGGGAAGGGGTAGGAGGAAGGAGGGAGATAGGGGGAGTTACCTGGCCATAGGGTAAGGGGGTAATAAGGGTCTGGCTAGTGATAAAAATACGGAATTAAAATAGAGAAGACAGGTACCACCACCACTACCACCACCACTACCACCATCATCCCCTCACTACCACCACCACCTACCTAACACCGCCCCCTCCCCACACCACCACCGCCCCCTCCCCACACCACCACCACCCCGTCACCACAACATGTGCCAGTTCTCCCACAGTATAATCCCACACACTCTCGCCCACTCTTACCTGCATAAAATACTGACATTAACCGCACCTTGGCCTTCCTCCAGGTGTGTGTGTCTGATGCAACCAAACCATTCTAACCTAAATTAACCAACGTGATATCAAACCTAACCTAACCTTACTTGGCCTAACCTAACCTAACCTAACCTAACCTAACCTAACCTTACTTGGCCTAACCTAACCTAACCTAACCTAACCTAACCTTACTTGGCCTAACCTTACCCTACTTTATTCACTTAGTAGACATGTAAATTGTGTAAATTGTATAATATATATATACATATATACAAGCGTGTGTGTGTGTGTGTTAATTCAACATCCTTCCCGAAACTAATAATGATAATAATAACCGAAAGTAGTTACTACCCAGGTGTGCAACTCATGGAAAAAAGAAAAAAAAAGAAAGCTAGTCGGCACCTGGGGAAAATTTGGGCCGTAGATCAACAGATGGCGTTGTGATAAGTGAGACGCCGGCCGTGCATTGTTGTTTCTGCCCCGGGCCGAGATATTTACGAGCGCTCGCTAAGGCTTTCAATTAAAATGTACACACCGTGTTTATTTACGGTTTACACTGGTTTTTACGGATATTAGAAACTCTGTGTGTGATTTACGATGAGTATCTCTTGAGTTGTTTACGATATACTGTGATTTTACAGCAAGTTTAAACGACAACGTGTGTGGTTTACGATGCTTACGATTTACAGTGACTTAAAAGGCATCAGATCAACTCTGAATAGCACTGAAAGGTGTTCACCATTTACAAAAATTTTGAAACCATTAACACGATTTTTCATGATTTAAAATTTCTAAGATTTTACAACTTTCAATATTTCTTTTCGTAGATCGAAATAACTATGTGATTTATAATATTATTTTGTAAGCATTCATAAAAAAAATTAAATAACCTGACATTAAGCAGTTGAAATTTCTTAAAAAAAATACAAACTTCACACTATATACATAAACAATTTACAATCAAAAGCGATGCTAGTGGACACATTCCGTACCTCCATATCCCCTTACAGACACAATTACACACAGGTAAGAGAGACACAGGTAAGATACACAGGTGAGATACACATAGATGAGACACACACAGGTAAGAGAGATACACAGGTGAGACACACACAGGTAAGAGAGATACACAGGTGAGACACACACAGGTGAAAGAGATACACAGGTGAGAGGCACACAGGTAAGAAAGATACACAGGTGAGACACATAGATGAGACACACACAGGTAAGAAAGATACACAGGTGAGACACACATAGATGAGAGGCACACAGGTAAGAGACACAAACAAGAGACATGGGTTGAGTTCTTAATGATCAAAGTCTCTCAACTGAAGAGGACGTCCCAGAAGAAAATGGTCTCTCTCTCTCTCTCTCTCTCTCTCTCTCTCTCTCTCTCTCTCTCTCTCTCCGGAGACCACTAGGAGAGCGCCTGATCTCTCCCTCATGGTCTCCTGTCGTCTTTCAGGTCTCCCTGAGGCCAGGAGGTTAGCAGGAAAAGAGGTTCACGAACACACACACACACACACAGAGGCGGCTGATCGACCTCTCTCTGTCTTCTCAGCCACCTGGAGGTGCCACCACAGCTAGAGGACCCGACAAACCGAAGCTACACTATCACCACCACAGCCAGCGGCCACAACCACCACATTAGCAGCCACCACCACCACAGCCAGCAGCCACCACTGCCACCAATAGCCAGCGGCTACCACCACCAGCTAGCGGCCACAACCACCACAGCAGCAGCCGCCACCACCACCACAGCTAGCGGTTACCACCACCACAGCTAGCGGCTACAACCACACAGCCAGCAGCCGCCACCACCACAGTTAGCGGCCACAACCACCACAGCCCCAGCAGCCACCACCACAGCCAGCGGCCACCATCACAGCGGCTAGAAGCCACTACTACCACCACCACCACAGCTAGCGGTTACCACCACCACAGCCAGAGGCTAACACTACCACCACAGCTAGCGGCCACCACTACAGCCAGAAGTTACCACTACCATTACCACAGCTAACGGCCACCACCATAGCCAGCAGCCACCACCACCACAGCTGGCGGCCACCAACACTCACAACCACCACCATAGCTTGCGGCCACCACACCCAACATCACAGCTAGCAGCCATTACCACCACAGCTAGCGGCCACCACCACCACAGCTAGCGGCCACCACTTCCACTACCACCACTACTGCCTCACACTCCTGTACTCACGCAGGTGCGAAGAAGTTACCCTTTAAGTATAGAACTAAACAAAGTGTGTAATGTAATACTGTGTAACATTCAATGCCATAATATCCTGACCACGGAGGTTAGTTATCCTGACCCTTTGTGAACCCTACTCTATAATCCCTTTGCGTTACCGCTCACAGGATGAGTATGGGAGGCACAATAAACTAGCCGCTGTAAGTGGCAAATTTAACAGCGAGCGGCCACCACCACTACCACAGCTAGCAGCCACGAATACCACCACAGCTAGCGGCCACCATTACCACCACAGCTAGCGGCCACCACTACTACCACAGCTTGGGGCCACCACTACCACCACAGCTAGCAGCCACCAATACCACCACAGCTAGCGGCCACCACTACCACAGCTAGCGGCCTACCACTACCACCACAGCTAGCGACCACCACTACCACCACAGCCAACAGCCACACCACCACCACAGCTAGCGACCACCACTACCACCACAGCTATGGCCACCACCACCACCACAGCTTGGGGCCACCACCACCACCACAGCTAGCAGCCACCAATACCACCACAGCTAGCGGCCACCACTATCACCACAGCTAGCAGCCACGAATACCACCACAGCTGGCCACCACTGCCACCACAGCCAGCAGCCACGAATACCACCACAGCCAGCGGCCACCAATACCACAGCCACAGCAGTAGCGGCCACCACTATCACACACAGCTGCCAGCCAGCGCCACCATCACCACCACCACAGCCAGCGGCCACCACCATCACCACAGCTTGGGGCCACCACAGCTAGCGGCCACCACCACACCACAGCCAGCAGCCACCACTACCACAGCCGAGGCCACCATCACAGCTAGCGGCCACCACTACCATCATAGCTAGCAGCCACTACTACCACAGCTTGAGGCCACCACTACCATCACAGCTACCGGCCACCACTACCACCACAGCTAGCAGCCACCAATACCACCACAGCTAGCGGCCACCACTACCACAGCTAGCGGCCTACCACTACCAAAACAATACTACTACTACTACTACTACTACTACTAATAATAATAATAATACATAGACACAACGTCATCAAATATACCCAGTAAACTAACACAACCACCAAACAACATACATACGTAGGTTGTTCTCAGACACAAATTTACCGCAGTTAAAATCAGTCCAGCACTTCTACACACAAGGACTAAAACCTTTTCAGAAGACCATCTTGGTATTCACGCGCCGCCGGCCACGCTTTTAACCTTGGGATTTCCCGCCAAGTTATTGGAACTTCCTTTTATACCAATTTCAAAAACGCTTCTCATTAAATGGCGTGAACTGACTTATTAATCTTAGTAGTATTGTTAAAAAGAGTGTATCAACAGGATTTAACACTGGGTTTTAAGCAAGTATTTGAATGACTGACGCGGATATTGTTGGCGGGGTTCACGGTGACGATATTTATGAGTCGCTTATAATTTGGACTTTTGGACTTGACTAATTAATCTCATTAATAAAGTTGCCAAAATTACTCAAGGAAAAAGTTTTAACCCAAATCCCCACAATTATTTGGCGCCAGGAAACATTTGGAAAGACTTGCACGGCCATTATTGGAATTTCCTTCTTTTACGTTCAATTACTAATATATAATACTCGTAAAACTATCAATACCGCCAAAAACATTATTTTGACCAGATATTTAATAATCAGCACCGTGAAAAATGAGGTTTTTTAATCAGAATTTGTTAATAACTCAATATTTCGAGCATTTGTGAAGGAGTGGCGCCGTTGTTGAGTACCGCACGACGAGAGGTTCCTTGCACCCCCCCCCCCCTTCCACCAGTGTCTTGATGTACGATAATTAATCCCTCGTGAGCGATAAATAAAATATCAAAGCCACTTTTCGTCTCCTGAGTAAAATATTTCAACCACTAGAGGACGATAACTAAACCTCTCACGTAGAACCTTACCTCCTTTGAACTGTTCTTCAAGGAGGATAACTTAAGCTTTAATAATAAAATGAAATAAAAAAACAATGAGGCTTTAATTTCGCTATAGTTGGCAAGCAAAGACAAAGAGCTTCGTAACTATAACTGAAACCTTTAATGACAAAACACAAGACACTACAGTACGACAACTTAACCTTTACGTATAACAACTTTATCCTTAAAGTACGATAACTTAACCCTCAACGTGCGATAATCCTCCCATTAAAAAAAGTAAACAAACAAAGATGGCAGCTAGCTAATGGAGAAAAAAAAGAAAACATCGCTTAAATATAAACCATATTGAGAATAACACTAATAATAACAATGAAAACAACGTAACTCCATCGATGTTCCAGCGTAGCAGCATTCCTCCTATATTTACACCCATAGCTAACTGGGCTGTAAAATACGTCTGTTTGCGTTCAATTAGGCCTTTGTTTACGTTTCCATCTCGTTCTAACCCGTTCGTATTTGGCGCCAAAACAGAATAAGCTGATCATCCAAAGTTCCACGGATTTTGAATCTATATTTCTGTCTGTTTATATAAGACCCCGCCGTTTATCACTACCGTTCATCTCTTTTTTCTAACTTGCCGTTTTGTAACATGAACGTATTATTGAGTGAACGTCCTGAGTGAACGTCCTGAGTGTACGTCCGTTTGATAATCACACTTGTTTGTTCTATACATACAAACTATCCCACCCATCCATCTTACTTTTATCACGATATTAATTTCATTTAGTTATACATATTTATACATACCCTGTCCATACCTATTTCAGTTCTTGTTTTCAGTGAGGTCATTTGTCTGTCTGTCTGTCTGTCTGTCTGTCTGTCTGTCTAATATTAACTTAACACAGCTTCTCTTTACAGACTAAAAAAAAATACATTCTTACTCTAAAAAATGTACAAAAAATAACATACATACATACATACATACATACATACATACATAAGTAGACAGAGATACAGACAAACACAAACACAAACACACATACAAACACAATAAAACAAAACAAACCTTAAACCAAAAAGCTAAATAAAAACAATAATAAAACAGAAATATGTATCATAATCTAAGACAGAAATTATTATACAAAAGAACAATAATAAAGAACAAAGTCATAAGGTGAAGGAAGAACAACAATAACAGATTACTACACCTGTGAAGAAAAGGTTAAAACATCGTCTTTAAAAGGGGGTGATACCGTTGACCTCAAAGAATTAAACCACAATAATGGTTTAAATTATTAACAAACATGATACTTTTATTTAATATATAGAAAATACTTTTACAAATTAAACGAATATATTGCAGTATCTCTCTCTCTCTCTCTTGACCTTCATCATAAAGTCAAAACACCATGCATCTGGCAAGTGGACACCCAGCCAGGAGTATCGTATGTAGGTCAACAACAAAAAACCAGCCTTCGTACATATCCCCAAAATAACGTTCCCTTTATTATGTCGTCTACCTAATCCTTACCTGGTGAGGATAGGGTACAGGTGTTAAGCGCAAAATCATAAGGGTGATATATTATGATAAGAGGGAATATAACGCTATAATATAGGTGGATGGATATATATGGTCTTGTGCTGTGTACGAGATGTGAAGGTGTGAGGTGAGGGAAGGTGTAGGTCAAGACAGAGCTATCCCTCAACCCCCCCACACCCCCCTCCTTCTGAACTCTATGATGGAATAGGGTCGTTTTTCGCCTGTTATTTCCAGCAAGGGGATACTTAACTGCCTCGTTGGTAATATATAGGGTTGTTAAGGGGGGCAGTTAGCCGTGTATGGGAAGAGATTACGGGGCACTTGTGTTGATCTATTGCTGTAATACATGGTGTGTGTGTGTGTGTGTGTGTGTGTGTGTGTGTTCCTGTGTAGAACCCGCGTAACTGACTCACTCAAAACTAACTAAA
>NW_024751625.1:32500-62670 GCF_018991925.1 Homarus americanus
CCACCACCCCAGGACCGAAAATTAAAGAAAATTAAAGAGAAAAAATACAAGGTGGCATCTCCTCGAGGGTTGCCAGTTGTGGTGTCGCGGGAAGAAGGTCCACCACTACAGCCTTCCTCTACCACCTCTGGCTCTAGCAGGCACTCAAAGTCTTGTGGCACCCAGGCCTTATGGCACCTGGGTTCTTGTGGCACCCAGGGCCTTGTGGCACCCAGGGCCTTGTGGCACCCAGGGCCTTGTGGTTCCCAGGGCCTTGTGGCAACTATGGCCTTACGACACCCACGGCAGCGAGGCATCTCCACCAACGAACCCTTCTCACTCTCACTATCTTTATTTTTCTTTCATAACTTTTTATTTTACAATCTTTTATTTTCTCACTATCTCTATTTCATCTCTCCCTTTCTATTTTAATTTTCACTCTCCCACACATATCTTTTGTTTTCACTCCCTTGCTATATTTCCTCTCTCTCTCTCTCTCTCTCTCTCTCTCTCTCTCTCTCTCTCTCTCTCTCTCTCCAGGTAAGACCAAGACGACAACTACCCCGCTGAGGTTATTATGACTGAAGCCTCGGGGCCCCGTGCTTGAGAGGCCTCCAATCACAGTGTGGAAAAATATATCCCATTTCACCTTTAAGATGCAAGTGACCACGTAGAGTGAGGCGGAGTTACACACACACACACACGACACGCAGCTCTGTGTGTGTGTGTGTGTGTGTGTGTGTGTGTGTGTGTGTGTGTGTCTGTGTGTGTGTGTTAATAATGTACCTCATACTGTCTTCACTTAAAAAACGACAAATTACCATAAATAGTACTTAAAATTATAGTAAATTATCCTCCTGTCATGTGTACAGGTTTGGCCCAATCAAAAGGACACACACACACAACACACTCTCTCTGTCAACACACTCTCTCTCTCAACACACTCTGTCAACACACTCTCTCTCTCTCTCTCTCTCTCTCTCTCTCTCTCTAGTGATCGTAAGTGGGTCACCTGAAGATTACACACCCCTGTTTATTTCACCCGATGATTTCTCACCTGAACTCTTACTTAATCTACACCTAGCTTAATCTAACCATACTTAATCTAACCTTACTCCAGGCGCTTCAATTAAATAATATATATCACACCATAATCTAGTTGAGCTCTCGGGTACGACAGCTTTATTATTCCGTACGATGACTTTATAAACTGTACGATGAGTCAAGCCTTTAAGGTGCCAATTATCACTTTATTGGGTACATAATCTCTAAAACGATATAAGATCACTTCCTTATACGACATTTAAACAACAATGAGTACAATAGCTTTCCCCAGTGTACGATAACTTGATCCACTGAAAACAAATCCTTCCAAGCGATGCATACGATTACATCCACCACTGAACAAAAATACTCGTCTGGTATTTATATGATTGGTGTATAGCTGTTAGGCGTACGATAACTTCCCCCCACTGAATACAAGAACTAATCCTCGGGGGCGATGACACAGCTGCCAGGCGTACAATAATTAAACCCACTGAATTTAACTTAATCCCAGTGCACCATGACAACGCTGCCGGGTGTAAGATAACTTCATCCACTGAAAACAAGACCTAATCCTCGGGGCGATGACACAGCTGCCAGACGTATGATGATTAAAGCCAATGAACCCTACGCTTAATCCCAGTGTGTAATAAACTTCTCTAGTGTGTCAGCTGAGTATGACAAGATATTAAGATACATTAAGAACACAACATATGTATATTTCACTCTATATATATATTTTTTAGCGTGGATATTGTTCATCGTTAACCTCCCTTACATAATGTTAGCTAAGATACAGCATTATATTATGTTTAGTTTTTCATGTATTTTGTATGTAACGCCGTAATTAGTTGTTATTAACTATTACTATCATTACTGCTATTATTATCATTTATCATTATTATTATTTATTTATTTATTATTATTATTATTATTATTATTTATTATTATTATTATTAAAACATCTCTAAAGGTAAGTCTTTGTACAAAAACACTTCCTTCGTTCTCAAAATGCAGGTGAAATCTGTAAGTGCCAAGTGCATGTTAGATATACCGTCACTTTACGTCGAGGAAGAGTGTGTTAAGTGTGTTGGTGAGGTCAGATGGTCACTTAACACACAAGATAAGTAGTGTTAAGTGTGTTGGTGAGGTCAGATGGTCACTTAACACACAAGATAAGTAGTGTTAAGTGTGTTGGTGAGGTCAGATGGTCACTTAACACACAAGATAAGTGTGTTGGTGAGGTCAGAGTCAATTAAACACACACACACAAAACCGCCAGGAAAGAGAGAGGCATACGAAAGTCAGTCAATCAGTCAGTTTTAGTCAGCCAGTCAACCAGTTTCAGTCAGTCAATAAGGAAATGCTGGGTCAAACAGGCACTCTCTATAGACAGGTGTGTTTAAGGTGAGGTCACATATCATGAACCATCTGGCCAGTACCTCTTGTGTCCACCAGCTGTCGTCCCTACTCCCCTCATCTCACCCCAGCAACCCTATCCTTCTGTCCTCTCTCTCCTCCCCTTCTGTCCCATCCCCCTCTCTCCTCCCCTTCTGCCCCATCCCCCTCCCTCCCCTTCTGCCTCCCCCTCTCTCCTCCCTTCTGCCCCCTCCCCTCTCTTCCCCTTCTGCCCCATCCCCCTCCCTCCTCCTTCTGCCCCCATCCTCCTCCTCCCCTCCCCTCTCTGCCCCATCCCCTCCCTCCTCCCCTTCTGCCCCATCCCCTCCCTCCTCCCTTCTGCCCCATCCCCTCCTCCTCCCTTCTGCCCATCCCCTCTCCCTCCCCTTCTGCCCCATCCCCCCTCCCCCTCCCCCCCTTCTGCCCCATCCCCCCTCCCTCCTCCCCTTCTGTCCCATCCCCCTCCCCCCCTCCCTTCTGCCCCCATCCCCTCTCTCCTCCCCTTCTGCCCCCATCCCCCTCTCCTCCCCATCTCCCCCCCATCCCCCCTCTCTCCTCCCCATCTCCCCCCATCCCCCTCCCTCCTCCCCTTCTGCCCCATCCCCCTCCTCCTCCCCTTCTGCCCCCATCCCCCCTCCCCTCTCCCTTCTGCCCCATCCCCTCTCTCCCCATCTCCCCATCCCCCTCCCCTCCTCCCCATCTCCCCCATCCCCTAAACGTTAACCATCTCCCCCCAACCGTCACTTACATACCGTGGCAAGCAGTAATTCGCCTCGGTATTTATGTTCGTTGGCAACCTTGAAACAGGAGAAGGTGCCACATATTACTTTTTTTTAACCGATAATTAACATTCATTCCCACTTTTATCATTATAAATTTTTTAGGGAGCTAACCATTTATTTAACATTTAATTATTTATTCAACATTCACTAACCAGAATTACTTATTATTAATATTATTGTTATTATTATTATTATCGTTATTACCAAAACACCTCAAAGGTCGCGTAAATATAGCGATCAGAATTTCTACCATCTAATAATGTCTCTGTCTGTCTGTCTGTCTGTCTGTCTGTCTGTCTACCCACTCACACACGGACACTAAGACCTACACCGTTCACATTTCACCTGTACAGTATATCCGCCAAGACAATCCCTCCAGCTGACAAGTTTTGCCGGGGTCAAAGGTCACGGTCACACCTCACCCGAGTACACGACGGCCAGACAGGAGGTATTGACAGAGACTGGTAGATTGACAGACTTTAGGAATGGTAGACAGATTAGTATACAGGTAGATTGGTATAATACTAGAAAGACTTTTAGACATGTAGACTAAGAGACTATTAGACAGGTAGACTGAGAGACTTTTAGACAGGTAGACTTTTAGACAGGTAGACTGGGAGACTATTAGACAGGTAGACCGGGAGGCTTTTAAACAGGTAGACTGGGAGACTTTAGACAGGTAGACTGGGAGACTTTTAGTATACTGTCTAGACAAACTCAATGACAGACTGGCAGGCAAATAACAATGATAACAGACTGGTAGACGAGCCAGACAGTCAAGACAGTCAATCAGGCGTGATGGTGACCTTGACACACACCCCCCTCCCCCCCTTCCCCCCTCCTCACCCCCTCCCCCCTCACCCCCCTCCTCAATCCCCCCACACAACACAGCGTCTCACAACACGACATACCAAGGTCACCCCCTCCCCCCTCACCCCCCCCTATCTCTACCTCCAAACACAGCCACACCCAGAGAAGGGGTTGTAAGGGGGGGGGGTTGTGGTTGGGTGGAGAAGGGGGTGGTTGTGGTTGGGGTGAGGAGGGGTGGTTGTGGTTGGGGTGGAGGAGGGGTGGTTGGGGTTGGGGTGGTTGTGGTGGAGGAGGGGGTGGTTGGGGTTGAAGGAGGGATAGAAGGGGTGAGAGGGAAGAGGAATTGGGGTGATAGTAAAGAAGGAAGGAAGGGAGGGAGAAGGAGGGTGGCTTACCAAGTCACATAATCTAGGTGTTGGCTCAAAATAGCTTCAGCTGTCAGGTATAGCACAACACTCCCTCTCTCTCTCTGGGTCAAGCCCTACCCTCACTACCCACGTGTGGGCGTGGTTTACTAGTTGCTGTCCTCCACGTGCGGGCGTGGTTTACTAGTTGTCCACCGCATGTGGGCGTGGTCTACTAGTTGTTGTCCACCACGTGTGGGCGTGGTCTATTTGTTGTTGTCCTCCACGTGTGGGCGTGGTCTACTTGTCCTCCAAGTGTAGGCGTGGTCAGTTTATCGTCCTCCATATATGGGCGTGGTCTCCTGGGCGAATTAAAACCACTATATATATATATATATATATATATATATATATATATATATATATATATATATATATATATATATATGTGTGTGTGTGTGTGTGTAAGCTTACACAATTTAAAAGTTAACATGCTCATTGAACACCAGTTCAGCGTTCACTCAGTGTTCAGGCCGAGGCTCAACATAGAACATACTCGCTGAACATTATATTGAATATTTCAACCCAGGTGTTCCAAACGATGTTGAACACTGATCAAAGAGACTCGTTGAAGGTTAGATTGAACACAAGTCTTCAACCAAGGGTGAACGCTGAACAGTAGTATCTGTTATTCATGCCAAGGATGGACACTGAACAAAGACTCGGTGAACAGTGGCGCCAGTTCTTCAAGCCAAGGGTGAACGTTGAGACAAAGAGAATCATTGAACAGTTCAGTAAAATGCTCACTCAGCTGACAGGAAACACAATGGCAGGTAAAATTCAGGTCCCAGGTATTGATTCAGGTCCCAGGTATTGATTCAGGTCCCAGGTTCCGTGAAATATTGCTTCGGTTCCCAGAATCGGAAGTACTGAGTCCACCCTAAACTTAGCTTCTTTTTTTTTTAGGGTATTTGGGGTCCAGATTTAAGGGCATTTGGGTCCAGATTTAAGGGTATTTGGGTCCAGATTTAAGGGCATTCAGGTCCAGATTTAAGGGTATTTAGAATATTTGGGTTCAGGCTTAATGGATAATGAAGAAGAGGCACTTAACTCACTACTAACTTACTTTACAAAGCTTGAATTTTAGCCCATCCAGCTTATTTTACGACTAACCATCCTAATGCTAACCGAATCTAATCTAACGCTAACCGAACCTAACCTAACATAACTAAACCTTACTTAACCTTATTTAACATCAGAGGAAAACAAGAACAGTAATAACAATAATAATAACAAAAAACCCACAATAATAATAATAATAACAATAATAATAATAATAATAATAATAATAATAATAATAATAATAATAATGAGTTGGTTCGGTAGATTATAAAACTAACCTTCTATAATTAACGCGTGATATAAAACAGACCATAACGAGCAGTCATCACAACAAACAACCAGGGTTATAAAAGGCGTCACAAGTGGTCATATAAGTCTGGATATAATAACGCTATAACAGGGCCTATAATAATGCTATAACAGGATCTATGATAGCCCTATAATTAGCACTAAAATAATCATATAAGATGGGCTACAATAAGTGGGCTATATGAGACTCGTGAGTGGGATAATTCTAAACATTTAAGTGGTGGTATAACAGGTATATAATCTGGGCTATTATAGGCGTATAAGTGGGCTATAACAGGTATAAATATAGGGTTATAACAAGCTTATATGTGAAGGCATTACAAGAACGAGCAAACTTGTATAAAATCGTAAGTATATAAAGTGTAATATAACGATTTGGTTAGTCAACAGCATATATAAAAGTAACAATAAAGTACTATATTACATTATAAGCTTTGTAAGTAGATCAGTGGTGATAAGTAACTCTTTAATGATATAAGTATTACACATATGTAGTATTATAAGTAGCCATCACAAGCAATTAACATATTTTTATAATAGTTCCACCTAAATAAAATAAAATAAAATATTTATTATAATTAGTAGTAGTAGTAGTAGTAACCACAACAACGATAATAATAATAATAATAATAATAATAATAATAATAATAATAATAATAATAATAATAATAATTAATAAAAGTAATAATAATAATCTTTAATAGTTTTAATTTAATCATAAAATCATCTATATCTGAACGTTATTTTATCATCACGTTGTAAAAAAAATACAAATTAAGTCAAAATTAAAATATTCCGAAAGTAAATACAAAAAAAAAATTATCTGACATTAAAGCTATGAGTCTACATTGTCTTATATGTTTTTAGTAATTCATTTTTCATCATCTCCCTCGTTTATTTATCTCGTCCTTCCTTCCACTCACTGATCATAGAGTAATAACCAAATCCTTTAGTACATTAATGATAATAAAAGGAAGAGTTGGCGAGTGGGTCAGTAGCTTTTAGAGGCGTCGAAGAGTTGATCCACACACAGACACTCGTCACCGTTCCTGCAGTTGTCGTATCTTGTAATAATCCTCCACACACACTTACACACACACACACACACACAATAACAGTCTTTTCTATCAATACAACTACAACAACACCACTCCCCCTGATAAATGGTTCAAATTACGGAGTAAATTACACACAAAATTCGGTAAATCGTTTAGACGTTCGGCAACTCCCCAGCTGATCCTGTGTTACCATCTGGGGGCTCAGTGTTATGATTTTTATTAAGCGTCTGCGCACTTGAGGTATCGTCTGAGTTCCTCTTCAACGCAGTATGTATAAATAACAAAATGTAAAATACAATAGCTCAGTAAAGATAAAAAAATCCACTAATTCGTGTTTTGGCTGAATAATTGAGCACGGTTTGAAAATATAATAATCACAAGTTGGCAACAACGCGGCGGCTCAGAGATCAATATGCACGTTGCCAATTCATATTTTTTATTCATATTTAACCAGTGGCAAGCAATCCCCACGGACAAGTCGCTCAGTAGTTGAGTTTTCTGTACGTGTGGTAGGATTTGTGTGTACATGGGTGAGCTACTATATGTACGTGGGTAAGGTTTTGAGAGTATGTGGGTGAGGTTATGAGTACATGGATGAGACACTGTGTACATGAGTGGGTGAGGTTATCAGTACATGGATGAGACACTGTGTACATGGGTGGGTGAGGTTATGAGTACATGGATGAGACACTGTGTACATGAGTGGGTGAGGTTATGAGTACATGGATGAGACACTGTGTACATGAGTGAGTGAGGTTATGAGTACATGGATGAGACACTGTGTACATGAGTGGGTGAGGTTATGAGTACATGGATGAGACACTGTGTACATGAGTGAGTGAGGTTATGAGGATTGGATGCATGGATGAGACACTGTGTACATGAGTGGGTGAGGTTATGAGTACATGGATGAGACACTGTGTACATGAGTACATGGATGAGACACTGTGTACATGAGTGAGTGAGGTGTTGCATGTACCAGTCATTGTGTGGACCATGGGTTGAGTACAACTTACATGTGGGTGTGTAAGTTTGCGTGTGCCTGGTGGTGATAGGGTGTGAGGCCATGTGTCTGTGGACGAGTAATACATACATACATACACAAATGTGAAGCACTGTGTCTACATCAGGCTAACAGAACTGTGTGTGTGTGTGTGTGTGTGTACATGGATAGGAAATGGTGTACACATGGATAAACACATACATGTATACACTGAGACTGGAAATTCTTCAAGACCAAGACATCAAAAAAGTCAGTGTATAGATCTGATGTTTAGTGACCTCCATAACTGCACACCCCTGCCTCCACCCTCACCTCTCCACCCGCCTATCCCTCCACCCTCACCTCTCCACCCGCCTATCCCTCCACCCTCACCTCTCCACCCGCCTATCCCTCCACCCGCCTCTCCACCCGCCTATCCCTCCACCCTCACCTCTCCACCTGTCTATCCCTCCACCTGCCCCCTGCCCCCTCTCCCACCCGCCTATCACCTCCCACCTCACTTCGCCTCTCCACCCGCCTATCCCTCCCACCCTCACCTCTCCACCGCCTATCCCTCCACCCGCCTACCTCTCCACCCGCCTATCCTCCACCCCGCCTCCACCCGCCTGTCCCTCCACCCTCACCTCTCCACCCGCCTATCCCTCCACCTGCCCCCTCTCCACCGGCCTATCCCTCCACCCTCACCTTTCCACCCACCTAGCCCTCCACCCTCACCCTCCACCCGCCTATCCCTCCACCTGCCCCTCTCCACCCGCCTATCCCTCCACCCTCACCTCTCCACCGCCTATCCCTCTCCACCTGCCCCTCTCCACCCGCCTATCCCTCCACCCTCACCTCCACCCGCCTATCCCTCCCACCCTCTTCTCCACCCGCCTATCCCTCCCACCTGCCCCTCTCCACCCGCCTATCCCTCCACCTCACCCCTCTCCACCCACCTAGCCCTCCACCCCACCTCTCCACCCGCCTATCCCTCCACCCTCACTTCTCCACCCGCCATCCCCTCCACCCCCACCCTCTCCACCCGCCTATCCCTCCACCCCCCACCTCTCCACCCACCTAGCCCTCCCACCCTCACCTCTCCACCCACCCTAGCCCTGCCACCCTCACCCTCACCTCTCCACCGCCTATCCCTCCCCCTCACCTCTCCACCCGCCTCCACACCCTCCCCCTCCACCCTCACCTCTCCACCCACCTAGCCCTCCACCTCACCCTCTCCACCCGCCCAGCCCTCCACCCTCACCTCTCCACCCGCCTATCCCTCCACCTCACCTCTCCACCCGCCTATCCCTCCACCTCACCTCTCCACCCGCCTATCCCTCCACCCGCCTATCCCTCCACCCTCACCCTCTCCACCCGCCTATCCCTCCCACCCCTCACCCTCCACCCGCCCATCCCTCCACCCTCACCTCCACCCGCCCATCCCTCCACCCGCCTATCCCTCCACCCTCACCTCTCCACCCGCCTATCCCTCCATCACCTCTCCACCCGCCACCACCTCCTCTCCACCCGCCTATCCCTCCACCTGCCCCCTCTCCACCCGCCCCCCTCTCCACCCGCCTCACCTCTCCACCTCCACCCTCACCTCACTCCACCCTCCACCCTCTCCACACTGCCTATCCCTCCACCTGCCTCTCCACCCGCCCATCCCTCCACCTGCCCCCTCTCACCGCTCCTCTTTAAAATTAGATGATGGGGCTAGGATCACTGCCATCCCTCCTTGCATCCACTCTAGCCTCCATCCTCCTATTCCATCATCCTCACAGTATATCTCCCTCTCAAAACAGGTGATCTTGTACACACACACACACACACACACACACACACACACACACAGGATATTCACGGACCCTCCTTAATATCACGTACAAGAACACACACACACGCCAGGTCACGAATCTCCACCCCACCCCCCACCCAGAGTACAATGGGTACATGAGGTACAGTGAAACATGTGTGTGTGTGTGTGTGTCTGTGTGTGTGTGTGTGTGTGTCAGTGTGTGTGTGTGTGCGTTATGTGTGTGTGTTTATCAGAATGCATTGTGTGTATGAAAGTTGAGTGCAATGTTTTCATGTGAGGTGTTAGTGGGGAGGGAGGAGGGAGGGAGGAGGAGGGTGAGTTGGCGGACCCCTTCCTCCCCCCTCCCCCCTCCCCTTCCAACGAGCCACACCCTCCACGCACGAGAGAACAGCTATATGAGGAGGAAGGGGGTGAGGGGAAGGGGTTAAAGGGAGGGACTGAGGGAAGGAGACGAGGGGAGGGAAAGAGAAGGAGGTGGGGGAAGGGGTAGTGGGGGAAGGGGTAGTGGGGGAAGAGGTGAGAGAGAAGGAGTCTGTAGACAATGCTATACACTTCCATACACCTTAATACAGTCATACACATACACAATAGAACAGCATACAACTTCATACACTCATACACATACACAATAGAACAGCATACAACTTGATACACTCATACACATACACAATACAACAACATACAACTTAATACAGTCATACACATACACAATACAACAGCATACAACTTGATACACTCATACACATACACAATACAACAGCATACAACTTGATACACTCATACACATACACAATACAACAATATACACCTTCATACAACTGAGTCATACACACATTACAATACAACAATACGCACTTCTATACAAATTAATACAGTCATACACATACACACTTTATTCATACAACTTAATACACTTCCATACAACTCATACACCTCTATACAACTAAATACAACATATACCTTAATACAACCCCCATCCATCTTAATACAAATAGGCGATGTGTAATTTAATACAACGCCATACACTTTTATACAACCCCAAACGTCTTTAAAAATACAACCCATATAAAACTACAACTTTCTGTACCTTCTACTTAATACAACCCAACATACAACTCAATTACAACCTCCAGCACACCTTATACAACCTGGCATCACTACACACTATAATAATACAATTTAATACAAGTTAATGTAGTCTATATACAACTTTAATGCAACTTATCAGCTCAAATACAACCTTATACAACTTAATACATCATACAACTTCATGCAATTTAATACAACTTCAAACAGCTAAAATACAACAACAACAACTCGACAACAGCCTTATACAACATAGTACTTTGGCAATAAACAAATTAATACACCTTGAGTTTTAAAGTCAGTCTCTCTCTCTCTCTCTCATCTAACACTGCCTGGGGGGGGGTAGGGGGGTTAGGTTAGGTTAGGTTAGGTTAGGTGGTTAAATAAGCTAAGGGTGGTCCTATAACCTCTCCCGCTGACTCAGGAAGTAAGGACGACTCTAAATGACTCACTCGGAGCTACGTCACAAACACGAGTCGCAATGGTGAGGAAATTGTGTTGAGACTGTACAGTATGTCAACAACCCGAGTGACGTGTACAGTGTTGCCAGCTCACGTGTACAGTGTTGCCAGTTCACGTGTACAGTGTTGCCAGCTCACGTGTACAGTTTTGCCAGCTCACGTGTACAGTGTTGCCAGCTCACGTGGTGCCAGCTCACGTGTACAGTGTTGCCAGCTCACGTGTACAGTGTTGCCAGCTCACCAAGTGCCAGTCTGTGTGTAGCTCACGTGTACAGTGTTGCCGCTCCGTGTACAGTGTTGCCAGCTCACGTGTACAGTGTTGCCAGTCACGTGTGTTGCCGTCACGTGTACAGTGTTGCCGAAAGTTCAGTAACAACAGTGTCTTTGCCAATGTTGCCAGGGTAAGAGACTATGGGCTGCTTCGACAAGAGAAGAAGAGAGAGAGAGAGTTAGCTCACGTAACTTTGTTTGACAACACGTGGACAACACCGAGCACGTTTTCTTTTTATTTAATCTTGTTTCCCGTTTTCTGTACGGACAATGTTTTTATTTGTTATTGAATTTACAAAGGAAGGAGAGAGATTTTATTGAGACTCATTTTGAGGAAAAAATAGTGTGAGAAAAGACAAGAGAAATAGAGGATGTATTTCTTTGTATTAATTCAGTGTAAAATTCTTTCATTAACTTGTATTAATTCACTAATATTCTTTCATTAATTTTTATTAATTTCTCATCAAATCGTTATAATTATATTTTGTTTTTGACGGGAAATTATTTATAATTGTTTTTTTGTTTATAAATCGACTTTTATTAAAAATTAATGACATTTTAAGTCATATCTCTTCGTTATTTGTGTATTCTTTAAATTTTTGTAATGTGATATTATTATTATTATTATTATTATTATTATTGTATTATTATTATTATTATTATTATTATTTTATTATTATTTTATTATTATTATTATTATTATTATTATTATTATTTTATTATTATTATTATTATTATTATTATTATTAGTATTATTATTATTATTATTATTATTAGTATTATTACTCAACAACATTTCCCCATTAACAATAAGTATACTGTACACCCCTGTAAAGAATTAACTACTTCATTAAATTCGTGTTCCTTATAATTTAAGTAATCTATTTTTGCCTAATTGCCTTATCATTAACTAATATTAATTTAAATACACATGACATACAAGCGTTTATGTGTCTATTAGTATGTACACTAATTGAATGTGTGTGGGGGGGGTGTCGTACATGTAAGTATGTATGTATGTCTACGAGTGTATATTTCGGCATACATGTTAATGAAGTTATACCAATGTGTATGTGTAGATGCATATGTGTGTGTGTGTGTGTGTTTGTGTGTATGCTTATGGACACATGTACATGTATTTGTATCAATGTATGTGTACGTTTGAATCTTTGAGTGTAGATGCTTACGTGTGTCAGTATACCGGTATATGTGTACGCTTATGTGTATGTAATCCACACACACACACACATACACACACACACACACATACAGCCCGTCGACCAAATCAAGCGAATGTGTCAACAGCGCTGCCTAAGGACGGTGGGGGGGGAGGGGAGCTGAGGTGAGGAGGAAGGCAGGCAGGTAGGGAGGGCTGGAGAGTAGGAGAGAGGGGAGGGGAGGTCCGGGAGCCTGCATTGACACACCACGCGAGAGCGAGCAGCACATTCCTCAACGTTCCCTCCTGTTCCTCCCTCACTCCTCTTTCCCCCCAGCCTCTCTCCCCCTCCCCCTGACCTACTCTCCCCCTCACCCACACAACACGGATGGTAATTAAATCATCTGTGATTCCACTTAAAACCCCTGTACTGCCACGAACTTAATAATAATAATAATAATAATAATAATAATAACAATAATATAATAATAATAATATAACGTCATCTCCATAAACAGAAAACAAAAACAAACAAACACACACACACACACATGCAGGTAAACAAGGGAACACAGCACCAGGTGTGTTTGTTTAATTTAATAGTATTACACCAACAAAAAATTCATCACCTGTATGTATATAATTAAAAATATATGGTTTAGTGCCTTTTATTATTATTATTATTATTATTATTATTATTATTATTGTTATTATTATTATTATTATTATTGTTATTATTATTATTATTATTATTATTATTATTATTATTATTATTATTATTACTATTATTATTATTATTATTATTATTATTATTATTATTATTATTATTATTTGCATTGTCATTGTTATTATCACCACTGAGACAAACATACAACATACTGAGGTAATGAGTCTAGAGTGTAATGCTGTACAGAACACGCGGCTCCAGGCCTCAGTAGTTGTTGAAGCATTGAAACAAAACAACAACGACCCACTGTTTTAACTCTAAATACTTTTTACTTATTTTCAAGTTATATAGAAACCAGGGATGAGAGAGAGAATTAACCCGACAGTCTAAATTAACAAATATAAACACTATATCCTTTACACTACAGAGCCGAGAATAACAACAATTAACAACTAATATTTCAATATAATAATGTTATAAATATTCGCTCTGATGTACAGTACTAACATAGCTTTAACAACCTACTGTAAACTGTTGCTTATAAACGACAACTTCAGGTTACACTGTGCTACAATAATAATAATAATAATAATAATAATAATAATAATAATAATAATAATAATAATAATAATAATAATAATGTTTATGTCTGATTGTTTCTGAGGCCGTAAGCATGCGGTATAAATACAGATATAGTAGATGTGTGTGTATGTGTGTGCGTGTGTGTGTGTGTGTGTGGGTGTGTGTTTAAGAAGTATACTGACCTGTTATAATCAATACTACAACCACTACCTGCATGACTACTACCACCACCACCACCACCTGCACACCAATCACCACAACCACCACTACTACCACAAACACACCCACCACCACCACCACCACTACCACCACCCCCACCCCTAACCGTGACTCACCCCCCCCTCCCTCCCTCCTACGGGCACTGACTCAAAACCGATAGACTAAATCGATGTCTATTACATTAAGGGCAACTTATATACAAACACCAACCAAGAGGCCAAGAAAAATTTTAAAGACTTTTTTTTTAATATTGAAGTAAAGACGAAACGATAATAATGAGGATAAGAGACGAGAGTTTATTATTATTATTATTATTATTAGTAGTAGTAGTAGTAGAAGTAGTAGTAGTAGTAGCAGTAGTATTAGTATTAGTAGTAGTAGCAGTAGTATTAGTAGTAGTAGTTTTAGTATTCATTCTAAGTAACGCTCAGTAATGTCACAGTAAGAGGAATAAGTAAAGTAACACTGAATACCACCAAGTAACACTATGTTGTAAGTTTCAGTAATATCAAATACCAATGGAAAACAACACCCCCCCCCTCCTCAAAAAAAATGTAACACAGTGAGTCATACGTCACCATAGCTGTAACACAATTAAGTAACGCCAGAAAACATCAGCTAAATTTAACACCAGTAACGTCAAGTAACACCAAGTAACCTGTAATGTCATGTAGTGTAACAATAACCCAGTACGTCACATATTTGCATAACCCTCATAATGATGTGACGTAACGGAACACAAGGAAACACCACAAGTAAAATCGTGACTGCAAGTAACACCTCATAACTGCGTGTGTCATACAGTACAACTCACACGTCACCACAAATATAATTAGGACAAAAAAAAAACACGAGTAACGTAACACTAAGAAACTCCAGGTAACACAAAGTCACACGTCACCAGGAACAATACTACAGGTGGGTAACACAGGTGGCTGGGAGACACCACACTCATTAACAGGGTAATACGCTTTACCCTTGGGATAATGTTCAAACTAATTATTATTATTATTACGGCTGTACAGTAATGTTTTCTTGCGAGGGGCGACTGTCTGCCTGTGTGTCTGTGTGTGTGTCTGTCTGTCTGTGTGTCTGTGTGTCTGTCTGTGTGTCTGTCTGTGTGTCTGTCTGTGTGTCTGTCTGTGTGTCTGTCTGTGTGTTTGTCTGTGTGTCTGTCTGTCTGTGTGTCTGTCTGTGTGTCTGTCTGTGTGTCTGCCTGGCTAGCATTGGCTTTGTTTATTTATTTATTTATTTAATAATAATAATAATAATAATAATACTAATAATAATAATAATAAGATACACCAATGATTAAAATAATAATAACACCACGTTTAATCAACACATTCACAGTATCAAAACATTATCTCCTAAACATTCATTAACATTATTTCATCTCAAAAGAATGTAACACAAACACACTCTGCACCCGGGTAAATTAACATTCTTTCCGCCCCAGAATAAAATCACAGATATTCTTGGTCGCTCTCACTAGAAATAAGAGAGTTCAAATATATTATGTTTTGGTGGCATTAAACCTTTCTTACCTTATAATAATAATAATAATAATAATACCTAATGTCAGTAATCAAAACAGAGAGAGAGAGAGAGAGAGAGAGAGAGAGAGAGAGAGAGAGAGAGAGAGAGAGAGAGAGAGCTAAGTTACCCTCAGCTAAAAATACCTTCAACTTCATCCGTCAATTAAAATTAGCTTTTACTTTTTATAGCAATTATTAACACATTTTAAAAACACAAAATAATATTTTATAGACATTTCACTTCCCCCACCCGTCCCCGCCAAAAAAAGCCATTAAAAATGTCTCTAATTAGACCCTCATTAACACCAACTGGTAACTACGACCTGTAAACAAGACAGAAACAAGTATTATACAACATTTCATAACATCAACAGCGCTGCCAGAATGAATCGTTCACAGAAAATCATAATCGTTCACTACGGAGAATATTTTATCTCATTAAAAAAAATCGTGGGTAAATAAATAAATAAAAAAAAATAATGTTCTCCATATTACCAGGAAATAAAACAGAATTCAGTCGCGGTCAATCAAACTCAACGTTAAAAAATCGTCTGAGAATTCGTAATCCTTCTACGAATCGTTAATTTGTGTTATACGAAAAATTTCAAAGGGTTATTAATTGCGTATTCGCATAAATTTTATAAATTATTTTTGGCTCTTAACTAAGTGAACGTATCTAGTTAAGGTAGAATCTCAGTGTTAATTTTGCCTCCTAACTGGTGCAAAGTGAACGTATCTAGTTAAGGTAGAGTTTCAGTGTTAATTTTGTCTCCTAACTGGTGCTAAGTGAACGTATCTAGTTAAGGTAGAATCTCAGTGTTAATTTTGTCTCCTAACTGGTGCTAAGTGAACGTATCTAGTTAAGGTAGAGTCTCAGTGTTAATTTTGTCTCCTCACTGGTGCTAAGTGAACGTATCTAGTTAAGGTAGAATCTCAGTGTTAATTTTGTCTCCTAACTGGTGCTAAGTGAACGTATCTAGTTAAGGTAGAATTCGCAAGTACTTCGTCTCCCAACTGCTGAACGATTTGCTGGCAGAGTCTTCAGTGTTAATTTTGTCTCCTAACTGGTGCTAAGGAACGCATCTACTTAAGGTAGAGTTCAGTGCTAATTTTGTCTCCCTAACTGCCATGAACGTATCTAGTTAAGGTGGAGTCTCAGTGTAATGTTGTCTCCTAACTGGTGTTAAGTGAACGTATCTAGTTAAGGTGGAGTCTCAGTGTAATGTTGTCTCCTAACTGGTGTTAAGTGAACGTATCTAGTTAAGGTGGAGTCTCAGTGTAATGTTGTCTCCTAACTGGTGTTAAGTGAACGTATCTAGTTAAGGTAGAGTCTCAGTGTAATGTTGTCTCCTAACTGGTGTTAAGTGAATGTATCTAGTTACAGAGTTCAGTTAATTTTGTCTCCTAACTTGTGCCAAGTGAATGTATCTAGTTAAGGTAGAGTCTCAGTGTTAATTTCGGTCTCCTAACTGGTGCTAAGTGAACGTGGCCCAGTTACAGAATTAGTGTTAATTTGTTCCTAATCCGTGCTAAGTGAATCAACGTATCTAGTTAAGGTAGAGTCTCAGTGTTAATTTTGTCTCCTAACTGGTGCTAAGTGAACGTATCTAGTTAAGGTAGAGTCTCAGTGTTAATTTTGTCTCCTAACTGGTGCTAAGTGAACGTATCTAGTTAAAGTAGAGTCTCAGTGTTAATTTTGTCTCCTAACTGGTGGTAAGTGAAGGTATCTAGTTACATTGTTCATTAATACAACATAATTTCAACATAAAAACATTCACATATGTCATTACTGTACATAATAAGTAAAACCAATACCATAATTTGCTATAACACACACACACACACACACACACACACACACACACACACACACACACACGCATACACACACACGTAATCAAACTTTTAATTGTATAAAGAAACTATTTGTAAAAAAAAGTCTCTTGCCGTTAACTGCATTATTGAATCTGCATGTTTTAAATTATGTTTCTGAAACAATTGGTATCAACATTGCAAAGTGAAGAGACGGGTGCGATTAACATTAAATTCTCATGAACTCAACAAATACAAAACAACACAATAACGAATACAAAACAACACAACGAATACAAAACAACACAATAACGAATAAAAACAACACAACGAATACAAAAACAACACAATAACGAATACAAAACAACACAACGAATACAAAACAACAACACAATAACGAATAAAAACAAATACAACGAATACAAAAACAACACAATAACGAATACAAAACAACACAACGAATACAAAACAACAACACAATAACGAATACAAAACAATACAATGAATACAAAACAACACAACGAATACAAAAACAACACAACGAATACAAAACAACACAATAACGAATACAAAATAACAAATACAATAACGAATACAAAATAGCAACACAATAACAAATACAAAACACAATAACGAATACAAAATAGCAACACAACAACCAATACAGAACAACACACGAATACAAAACAATACAACGAATACAAAAACAAATACAATAGCGAATACAAAAACAACACAACGAATACAAAACAACACAATAACAAATACAAAAACAACACAATAACGAATACAAAATAACAACAATACAACGAATACAAAACAACACAATAACGAATACAAAACAACACAATAACAAATACAAAACAACACAATAAAGAATACAAAACAACACAATAACGAATACAAAACAACACAATAAAGAATACAAAACAACACAACGAATACAAAACAATACAACGAATACAAAACAACACAATAACGAATACAAAACAACACAATAACGAATAAAAAACAACACAACGAATACAAAACAATACAACGAATTCAAAACAACACAATAACGAATGCAAAACAACACAATAACCAATACAAAACAACACAATAATGAATACAAAACAACACAATAACGAATACAAAACACAATAACGAATACAAAACAACACAATAACGAATACAAAACAATACAACGAATACAAAACAACACAATAACGAATACAAAACAACACAATAACGAATACAAAACAATACAACGAATACAAAACAACACAATAACAAACACAAAACAATACAACGAATACAAAACAACACAATAACAAATACAAAACAACGCAATAACGAATACAAAACAACACTATAACGAATACAAAACAACACAATAACGAATACAAAACAATACAACGAATACAAAACAACACAATAACGAATACAAAACAACGCAATAACGAATACAAAACAACACTATAACGAATACAAAACAACACTATAACGAATACAAAACAATACAACGAATACAAAACAACACAATAACGAATACAAAACAACACAATAAGAATACAAAACACAATAACGAATACAAAACAACACTATAACGAATACAAAACAATACAACGAATACAAAACAATACAATAACGAATACAAAACAACACAATAACGAATACAAAACAACACAGTAAAGAATACAAAACAACACAGTAAAGAATACAAAACAACACAATAACGAATACAAAACAACACTATAGCGAATACAAAACAATACAACGAATACAAAACAACACAATAACGAATACGAAACAACACAATAAAGAATACAAAACAACACAATGAATAAAAAACAACACAAGGAATACAAAACAATACAATAACGAATACAAAACAACTGAGAATAACAATTAATAAAAAATCTAAATAAATACAAATTAACGCAATTCAAAAGAACAATAACAACAATAACAAACACAAAAATAACAAAGAATAATCACAAACAAAAATACAATAACAAAACATTCAAACAAAATTACATAAAATTTATAAAACCAAATGAAATAACTTACATAATAAAAAAAACCCAAATATAAAACAGACATAAATTGACAAGTAGGGAAAAAACCCACGGAAACAAACAAACAAAAATTAACAAGAAAAAAAAATCAATTTCAGATACACTGAATTACAAAATAAACCTATACCCTCACATTACACAATACAACCCCACGACACAGAAAATACAACCTATTAATACAAAATACACTCAAATACAAGACTACCCCATTAAATACAAAAAAAAACACAACCCTTTAAAGGAAATTACAACCTCGCTGTATAAACACGCAAAAATCCATTAAACTACAACACTCAAAATACAACTCATTCGATACAAAATACAACCATAATACATCTCAACCCCATACAAACAAAATACAACCGCACTATACATAATAACCCATTAGCACTTGCAAAATACAACCCTAATACAGATTGTAGAACCGAATAACCACAAATAACTCATAAAATACAACATACTAGTCCATTTACAACATAATACAACCTCGCTAAATACAAAATACAACCCCACTATAACAAACTATTAAATATATTAGACCCTATGAAAATAAAGTATCCTTAGATACAGACTTCTTCTCTTCCTATGAATACAAAATAAAACCCCATGAATACAAAATACTACACAAAAATACAAAACCTACCCCATAAATTCAATTCAAATCCCAAATTCAAAATCCACCATTAAATACAAAATACAACCGCATTAAATACAAAATACAACCGCATTAAATACAAAATACAACCCCATTCTATATTAAATATGGCTCATTAAACCCCATTAAATCAAGATAACCCCACAACCCCATAACCTTACATAACAACCCATCACACAGGCAATACAGCTTCACTAATACATTATACTACCCCATTAAATACAAAATACAACCGCATTAAATACAAAATACAACCGCATTAAATACAAAATACAACCCCATTAAATACAAAACATAGCCCCATTACAATACAAAAAAGTAACCACACTTTTATACGAGATACACTAGCGTTACAATCGATAAACCCATTAATGTAATACAGCACCATTATTACAGTGACCACCCATTAATATAATACAGCACCATTATTACAGTGACCACCCATTAATATAATAGAGCACCATTATTACAGTGACCAGCCATTAATATAATACAGCACCATTATTACAGTGACCAGCCATTAATATAATACAGCACCATTATTACAGTGACCACCCATTAATATAATAGAGCACCATTATTACAGTGACCACCCATTAATATAATAGAGCACCATTATTACAGTGACCACCCATTAATATAATACAGCACCATTATTACAGTGACCACCCATTAATATAATACAGCACCATTATTACAGTGACCAGCCATTAATATAACACAGCATCATTATTACAGTGACCACCCATTAATATAATACAGCACCATTATTACAGTGACCACCCATTAATATAATACAGCATCATTATTACAGTGACCACCCATTAATATAATACAGCACCATTATTACACCACCATTAATATAATACAGCATCATTATTACAGTGACCACCCATTAATATAATACAGCACCATTATTACAGTGACCACCCATTAATAATACAGCATCATTATTACGGTGATCACCCATTAATATAATACAGCATCATTATTACAGTGATCACCCATTAATATAATACAGCATCATTATTACAGTGATCACCCATTAATATAATACAGCATCATTATTACAGTGATCACCCATTAATATAATACAACACCATTATTACAGTGATCACCCATTAATATAATACAGCATCATTATTACAGTGACCACCCATTAATATAATACAGCACCATTATTACAGTGACCACCCATTAATATAATACAGCATCATTATTGGTGACCACCCATTAATATAATACAGCACCATTATTACAGTGACCAGCCATTAATATAATACAGCATCATTATTACGAGTGACCACCCATTAATATAATACAGCGCCATTATTACGGTGACCACCCATTAATAATGCAGCACCATTATTACGGTGATCTTACGTGTATAATACAGCATCATTATTACGGTGACCACCCATTAATATAATACAGCATCATTATTACAGTGACAACCCATTAATATAATACAGCACCATTATTACGAGTGACCACCCATTAATATAATACAGCATCATTATTACAGTGACCACCCATTAGACATAATACAGCACCATTATTACAGTGACCACCCATTAATATAATACAGCACCATTATTACAGTGATCACCCATTAATATAATACAGCACCATTATTACAGTGACCACCCATTAATATAACACAGCATCATTATTACAGTGACCACCCATTAATATAATACAGCACCATTATTACAGTGACCACCCATTAATATAATACAGCATCATTATTACAGTGACCAGCCATTAATATAATACAGCACCATTATTACAGTGACCACCCATTAATATAATACAGCATCATTATTACAGTGACCACCCATTAATATAATACAGCATCATTATTACAGTGACCACCCATTAATATAATACAGCACCATTATTACAGTGACCACCCATTAATATAATACAGCATCATTATTACAGTGACCACCCATTAATGTAATATAGCACTATTATTACAGTGACCACCCATTAATATAATACAGCACCATTATTACAGTGACCAGCCATTAATATAATAAAGCACTATTATTACAGTGACCACCCATTAATATAATACAGCACCATTATTACAGTGACCACCCATTAATATAACACAGCATCATTATTACAGTGACCACCCATTACTATAATACAGCACCATTATTACAGTGACCACCCATTAATATAATACAGCACCATTATTACACAACACACAACTCCATTACAGTAAATAAAAAAGAACCCATACTATAACACCCATTACTAAATAATATCACCCATTAATATAAGAAATACCACCCCATTACTACAGAACTACCCACAATAATACAAAATACAGTATAGCCTCATTACCATAAATACTGTATCCATTTAAGTAAAAAAATACCATTCCACTATTATTAGCAGACCATTTAATACAGTATACAAACACATTACTGTACCGTTATATAATAATACAAAATACAACATCCCAGCCAGTAAATAATAAACCACATTATCAATAAACAACCAAAAATACACATACAACCCCTTAAAAAAATACAACTCCTTTAACACAATATACAAGCCCTCAAAAAATACAACCTAGTAAATACAATATACAAGCTCTTAAAAATACAACCCCTTATAACATAATACAATATGCAACCCCTTAAAAAAATACCCCTTTAACACAATATACAAACGCTGAAAAAATACAGGCCCTGAAAAAATACAACCCCTTAAACACAATATACAACCTCTTTCATACAACATAAAACCCTTTAAATATAACATACAACCCTTTAAACATAAAATACAACCCCTTTAAATATAACATACAACCCTTTAAACATAAAATACAACCCCTTTAAATATAACATACAACCCTTTAAACATAAAATACAACCCCTTTAAATTAACATACAACCCTTTAAACATAAAATACAACCCCCTTTAAATATAACATACAACCCTTTAAACAAAATACAACCCCTTTAAATACTTAATACGACCCTTTAAATACAAAACACAACCCCTATTAATACAACTTCCTCTAATACAAAATACAGAGCCATTATCATTATATAATTACAAAATATAACCTGTAAAATTATATCCCATTACCATATAATAAAAAACTCACAAAATACAACCCCTTTAAACAAAATATACAACCCCAGTACCAACAGCCACAAAATACAACATACAACCCCTTTAAATAGAGAATACAACCCCTTTAAATAGAGAATACAACCCCATTATCCATCGAAAATCACAAAATATACAATCCTTTTAGGTAAAAATTACAACCCCATTACCATTTAATAACAACAAACAAATCACAAACCCTTTAGACACACGTTACAACCCCTTGAATGCAAAATACAATCAAGTAAAAAAAACACAACCCCCTTTAAAGGTGAAATATAACCTATAACCCCCATGAATACAAAATACAACCCCCATTACCCAATAATAACCCATAACTCTTGTTTACAGGAGGTTTAATATCATATAACAACTGTAAGGGGGACAAACAACCTCTTAGGGGGACAGTAAACAGACGTGGTTTACACTAACAGCTGAACGGTGATAGTGTAAACATCTCCTATCACAAACAAGAACAAACAATTATTAAGTTTTCTTCACTAAACCACAACGAGAAAAAACATCACTTAACTAACACACATAAATAGTCGTTAAACAAAACACACAAACATAATCGTCTCTACAACAACAAACAACAGACAATTAAAACAAACAACCGAACGTATATAAACAATTATTTATTCCTTGCAATTCGGCTTAAACAAATAACAAAGCCACAAACACTCACTCATATAACACAAACATGACTTATCCATCATAAACTTCAATAAAACAAACATTAAAGAAGTCAATAAAAACTATCAATAATCATAATAATAATAATAATAATAATAATAATAATAATAATAATAATAATAAAAAGCTACAATAATAATAATAATAATAATAATAATAATAATAATAATAATATTAATAATAATAATAATAATAATAACAACAATAATAATAATAATAACGCTGATTATAATAACAACAAAGTATAATAATATTAATTAAAAAAAAACAATAATAATAAAAACTAAATCATAATAAAATCTTGTTTAACCTCAAAAAATTCAAATACAAGAAACTAAACCTCAATAAAACACCTATAACCATGGAACCAATAAACCAACGTTAAACCCGTAACTCATTTAACCTCACATAACCACAACCGAATAATTAAACCACGATAAACATCCAATATAAACCAAATATAACAATATGATGAAGTAATATACCCAGATTCCCACTAAAACCCACAGAGAAAAACACATTAAACCCCACAACAACACATTAAACCCCAAAACACCACAATACACCCCACAAAAACACATTACACCCTACAAAAACACAATACACCCTACAAAACACAAAACCCCACAAAAACACAAAACACCCCACAAAAACAAATACACCTACAAAAACACAAACACCCCACAAAAACACAAAACACCCCACAAAAAACACAATACACCCCACAAAAACACAAACACCCACAAAAACACAAACACCCCACAAAACACAATACACTCCTACAAAAACATACAAACACCCACAAAACACACACCTCCACAAAAATACACCCCACAAAAACACAATACACCCCACAAAAACACACACACACCCCACAAAACACACACACCCCACAAAAACACAATACAACGCCACAAAAACACAATACACCCCTACAAAAACACAATACACCCTACAAAACACACAAGCACCCCACAAAAACACAATACACCCCACAAAAAACCCACAAAAACAAAGACCCAAACACAATACAATTCACAAAAACACAAAACACCCACAAACACAATATACCCCACAAAACACAATACAACCTACAAAACACAATACACCCTAAAAAAACACAATGCACCACATAAAAACACAAAATACCCCTACAAAACACAATACACCTCTACAAAACACAAAACCCTACAAAACACAAAATACCCCAAAAACACAATACAACCCACAAAACACAATACACCCTACAAAAAACACAATACAATTTCAATAAAACACAATATACTCAAAAACAAATACCTACAAAACATAATACACTTCACAAAAAATGACAATACACCCCACAAAAACACAAATAATTCTACACAAAAACACACACAACCCGCACAAAAACACAATACACCCCTACAAAAACACACACACTGCTACAAAACAAATACACACCTAAAAACATAATACACTGCCACAAAACACAATACACCGCTACAAAAACATAATACACTGCCACAAAAAACAATACACCCCACAAAAAACACAATACACTGCCAAAACACAACATACTTCCACAAAAACACAATACACCGCCACAAAAACACAAACACCGCCACAAAACATAATACACTGCCACAAAAACACAATACACTGCCACAAAAACACAATACACCGCCACAAAAACACACACACTCCCACAAAAACATATATTACACCGCTCACAAAAACATAATACACCGCCACAAAAACATAATACACTGCCAAAAAACATAAATATACCCCACAAAACACAATACACCGCCAACAAAAACATAAACACTGCCACAAAACACAATACACCGCCACAAAACACAAATACACTGCCACAAAACACAATACACCGCCACAAAACACAATACACTGCCACAAAAACACACTACCAAAAAAACAAATACACTGCCACAAAACACAACACACTGCCACAAAAACACAATACACCTGCCACAAAATATAATACACTGCCAAAACACACAATACACCGCCACAAAAACATAATACAATGCCACAAAAACACAATACACCGCCACAAAACATAATACACTGCCACAAAAATAATACACCTACAAAACACAATACCACCACAAAACACACAATACCACAAAAACACAATACACCGCCACAAAAACACAATACACCGCCACAAAAACATAATACACCACCACAAAACATAATACACCACAAAACATATACCCCACAAAAACCTATACCACAAAAACACAATACACCAATACAAAAACATAATACACCGCCACAAAAACATAATACACGCCACAAAACACAATAATGCCACAAAACACAATACACCGCCACAAAAACACAATACACCGCCAAAACAATAAATACACCGCCACAAAACATAATACACCGCCACAAAAACACAATACACCGCCACAAAACACAATACACCGCCACAAAACACAATACCGCCACAAAACACAATACACCGCCACAAAACATAATACACCGCCACAAAACACAACACACCACCACAAAAACACAATACACCACCACAAAACACAATACACCGCCACAAAACACAATACACTGCCACAAAAACACAATACACTGCCACAAAACACAATACACCGCTACAAAAAACATAATACACTGCCACAAAAACACAATACACCACCACAAAAACATAATACACTGCCACAAAACATAATACACCGCCACAAAACAGAATACACTGCCACAAAACACAATACACTACCACAAAACACAATACACTGCCACAAACACAATACACTGCCACAAAAACACAATACACCGCCACAAAAACATAATACACTGCCACAAAACATAATACACCGCCACAAAACACAATACACCACCACAAAACACACACACCGCCACAAAACATAATACACTGCCACAAAAACACAATACACCGCCACAAAACACAATACACTGCCACAAAAACACAATACACCGCCACAAAAACACAATACACCCACAAAAACACAACAATACACTGCCACAAAACATAATACTCCACAAAACATAATACACCGCCACAAAACACAATACACCGCCACAAAACACAATACACCGCCACAAAAACATAATACACTGCCACAAAACACAATACCCACAAAACATATACACCGCACAAAAACATAATACACCACCACAAAAACACAACATACACCGCCACAAAAACACAATACACTGCCACAAAACATAATACACACAAAAACACAATACACCCTACAAAACATAATACACTGCCACAAAACACAATACACCGCCACAAAAACACAATACACCGCCACAAAAACACAATACACCGCCACAAAACACAATACACCGCCACAACACAATAACACACCGCCACAAAAACATAATACACCGCCACAAAAACATAATACACCGCCACAAAAACACACAATACACCACCACAAAACATAATACACCGCCACAAAACACACAATACACCGCCACAAAACATACAACGCTACAAAACACACAAATACACCACCACAAAACACAATACACCACCACAAAAACACAATACACCGCTACAAAACACAATACACCTCCACAAAAACAAATACACCGCCACAAAACACAATACACTGCCACAAAAACACAATACACCACAAAACACAATACACCACCACAAAAACAAATACACCCCCACAAAAACATAATACACCGCCACAAAACACAATACACTACCACAAAAACACAATACACCCCACAAAACACAATGCTACGCCACAAAACACAATACACCGCCACAAAAACACAATACACCGCCACAAAACATAATACACCACCACAAAAACATAATACACCGCCACAAAAACATAATACACCCCACAAAAACACAATACACCACCACAAAACACAATACACCACCACAAAACATAATACACCCCACAAAACACAAATACCACCGCCACAAAAACAAATACACCGCCACAAAACACAATACACCGCCACAAACACAATACACCGCCACAAAAACACAATAACCACCACAAAAACATAATAACCCCACAAAACACAATACACCGCCACAAAAACACAATACACCACCACAAAAACACACAATGCACCGCCACAAAACACAATACCTGCCACAAAAACACAATACACCACCACAAAACACAATACACCCCACAAAACACATACACCGCCACAAAAACACAATATACCGCCACAAAAACATAATACACCCCACAAAAACACAATACACCACCACAAAACACACACACTGCCACAAAAACACAATATACCACCACAAAACATAATACACCCCACACAAAACACAATACACCCCCCACAAAAACACAAATACACCCCACAAAAACACATTACACTCGCTACAAAAACACAATACACCTCCCACAAAACACAATACACCCCACAAAAACACAACATAATTCCACAAAACACAATACACCCTACAAAAACACAATACACCCTACAAAAACACAATACACCGCCACAAAAACACAATACACTCCATACAAAAGCACAACACACCCCTACAAAAAACACACAATACACCATCACAAAAACACAACACACAAAACACACACACCCTACAAAAACACAATACACCCCCACAAAACACAATACACTCCCCACAAAAACACACACACTGCCACAAAAACACAATACACCCCCACAAAAAACACAATATACCCCCACAAAAACACACAATACACCGCTACAAAACACAATACACTTCTACAAAAACACAATACACCGCCTCACAAAACAATACAACACACTGCCACAAAACACAATACACCGCCACAAAACACAATACACCCCACAAAAACACAATACACTGCCACAAAACACAATACACTGCCACAAAACACAATACACCGCCACAAAAACACACACACCCCACAAAAACACAATACACCCCACAAAAACACAATACACCCCTACAAAAACACAATACACCCTGCACAAAAACACACACAACACACCCACAATAAAAACACAATACACCGCCACAAAAACACAACACACCCCACAAAACACAATACACCTCTCACAAAACACAATACACCACCACAAAAACACAATACACCCCACAAAACACAATACACCACCACAAAACACAATACACTGCCATAAAAACACAATACACCCTACAAGAACACAATACACCTCCACAAAAACACACAATACACCGCACAAGAACACAATACACCCCTACAAAAACACAATACAACCTCAAAAACACAATACACGCCACAAAAACATAATACACCACCACAAAAACACAATACACCCAAAAACACAATATACACCACCACAAAACACAACACACCCTACAAAACGCATACCCCACAAAACACATATAATTGCCACAAAAACACAATACACCACAGGAACATAATACACCCACAAAACACACACCCACGGCCAAAAGCCTACTAAAAACACAATACACCCCACAAAACACATAATACACCCCACAAAACACACAACGCTACAAAAACACACATACCCCATTAAAACACAATACTCCCCACAAAACAATGCACTTTACAAACACAATACACTCCTACAAAAACACAATACACCCCACAAAAACACACACACCCCACAAAAAACACATAATTCTATTAACTCTGCCACAAAAACATAATACACCTATAAAACATTAAATACACTAATAAAACAAATACACCCAAAAATACACACACCCCACAACACAGACACGCTATTACATGATACACTTTACAAAGACACAATTAATTGAAAAGCACGCAATACACCTACAAAACACAATACTGCTAAAGACACAATACACCCACAAAAAACACACACTACCATAAAAACAAATACACCCTCATTAAAACACAATACACTCTTAAAAACACAATATACCCCCAAAAACACAATACACCCCACAACACTACAATACACCCCACAAAACACAATACACCCCTACAAAAAACACAATACACCCCGCCAACAATACAATACACCCCACAACACCATAATATCGACCAAACAAATATTTTTACACCGTCATCAAAAACAAAACAACTGAAATTGACCCAGAAAATATTCAACTACCTGCAGCCAGCTGACGTTATCTTCGGTCAGCTGGTACACAGAAGGACACGATTGAATGAAGAGCTGGCGCAGTGGTGATACGATCAACAGCTGATACTGATATAG
>NW_024751626.1:0-11014 GCF_018991925.1 Homarus americanus
CATATAAGGCAATTGTTGCCATTTATTGTTTTCGCCCCTCTGCTGCCGTTAATCACATATAAGGTAATTGTTGCCATTTTTTGTTTTCGTCCCTCTGCTGCCGTTAATTGCATATAAAGCAATAGTTGCCATTATTTATTTTCGCCCCTCTGCAGCCATTAATCACATATAAGGCAATTGTTGCCCTTTTTTGTTTTCACCCCTTTGCTGCCGTTAATCACATATAAGGTAATTGTTGCCATTTTTTGTTTTCGTCCCTCTGCTGCCGTTAATCGCATATAAGGCAATTGTTGCCATTTTTTTTATTTTCGTCCATCTGCTGCCATTAATCACATATAAGGCAATTTTTGCCATTTTTTGTTTTCGTCCCTCTGCTGCCATTAATAGCATATAAGGCAATTGTTGCCATTTTTTGTTTTCGCCCCACTGCTGCCATTAATCACATATAAGGCAATTGTTGCCATTTTTCGTTTTCGCCCCACTGCTGTCATTAATCACATGTAAGGCAATTGTT
This sequence comes from Homarus americanus, assembly GCF_018991925.1. Taxonomy (NCBI): domain Eukaryota; kingdom Metazoa; phylum Arthropoda; class Malacostraca; order Decapoda; family Nephropidae; genus Homarus; species Homarus americanus. The sequence goes on from NW_024751626.1 coordinate 515, forward strand.
GCCATTTTTTGTTTTCGCCCCACTGCTGGCAATAATCACATATAAGGCAATTGTTGCCATTTTTTATTGTCGCCCCACTGCTGCCAATAATCACATATAAGGCAATTGTTGTCATTTTTTGTTTTCGCCCCTCTGCTGCCATTAATCACATATAATGCAATTGTTGCCATTTTTTTTTCGTCCCTCTGCTGCCGTTAATCACATATAAGGCAATTGTTGTCATTTTTTGTTTTCGTCCCTCTGCTGCGGTTAATAGCATATAAAGCAATTGTTGCCATTTTTTTGTTTTCGCCACACTGCTGCCATTAAACACATATAAGGCAATTGTTGCCAGTTTTTGTTTTCGCCCCTCTGCTGCCGTTAATCATATAAAAGGCAATTGTTGCCATTTTTGGTTTTGGCCCCACTGCTGCCATTAATCACATAAAAGGCATTTGTTGCCATTTTTTGTTTTCGTCCTTCTGCTGCCATTAATCATATATAAGGCAATTGTTGCCATTTTTTGTTTTCGTCCCTCTTATGCCGTTAATCACATATCAGGCAATTGTTGCCATTTTTCGTTTTCGCCCCTCTGCTGCCATTAATCGCATGTAAGGCAGTTTTTGCCATTTTTGGTTTTCGCCCCACTGCTGCCATTTATCACATATAAGGCAATTGTTGCCATTTTTGGTTTTTGCCCCACTGCTGCTGCCATTAATCACATATAAGGCAATTGTTGCCATTTTTTGTTTTCGTCCTCTGCTGCCATTAATCACATATAAGACGGTGTTGCCGTTGGATTTTTCGTCCCTCTGCTGCCGGTAATCCCATATAAGGCAATTGTGGCATTTTTGTTTTCGCCCCTCTGCTGCCATTAATCACATATAAAGGCCAATTGTTGCCATTTTTGTTTTCGTCCCTTGCTGCCATTAATCACATATAGAACAGTGTTGCCATTTTCGTTTTCGTCCCTCTGCTTGCCCGGCCAATCCCATATAAGGCAATTGTGGCCATTTTTTGTTTTCGTCCCTCTGCTGCCATTAATCACATATAAGGCAATTGTTGCCATTTTTAGTTTTCGTCCCTCTGCTGCCGGTAATCGCATATAAGGCAATTGTTGCCATTTTATGTTTTCGTCCCACTGCTGCCATTAATTACATATATGGCAATTGTTGCCATTTTTTGTTTTTGTCCTTCTGCTGCCGGAAATGGCATATAAGGCATATAAGGCAATTGTTGCCATTTTTTTTTCGCCCCACTTCTGCCATTAATCACATATAAGGCAATTGTTGCCATTTTTTGTTTTCGCCCCACTGCTGCCATTAATCACATATAATGCAATTGCTGCCAATTTTTGTTTTCGTCCCTCTACTGCCGGTAATCTCATATAAGGTAATTGTTGCCATTTTTAGTTTTCGCCCCACTGCTGCCATTAATCACATATATGGCAATCGTTGCCATTTTTTGTTTTCGCCCCACTGCTGCCATTAATCACATATAAGGCAATTGTTGCCATGTTTTGTTTTCGTTCCTCTGCTGCCGTTAATCACATATAAGGTAATTGTTGCCATTCTTTTCGCCCCTCTGCTGCCATTAATTACATATAAGGCAATTGTTGCCACTTTTTGTTTTCGTCCCTCTGCTGCCGTTAATCACATATAAGGCAATTGTTGTCATTTTTTGTTTTCGTCCCTCTGCTGCCGTTAATCGCATATAAATCAATTGTTGCCATTATTTATTTTCGCCCAACTGCAGCCATTAATCACATATAAGGCAATTGTTGCCATTTTTTGTTTTCACCCCTTTACTGCCGTTAATCACATATAAGGCAATTGTTGCCATTTTTTGTTTTCGTCCCTCTGCTGCCGTTAATCGCATATAAGGCAATTGTTGCCATTTTTTGTTGTCGCCCCACTGCTGCCATTAATCACATATAAGGCAATTGTTGCCATTTTTCGTTTTCGTCCCTCTGCTGCCGGTAATCCCATATAAGGCAATTGTGGCCATTTTTTGTTTTCGTCCCTCTGCTGCCATTAATCACATATAAGGCAATTTTTGCCATTTTTTGTTTTCGTCCCTCTGCTGCCGGTAATCACATATAAGGCAATTGTTGCCATTTATTGTTTTCGTCCCTCTACTGCCGTTAATAGCATAAAGGCAATTGTTGCCATTTTTTATATTTTCGTCCATCTGCTGCCATTAATCTCATATAAGGCAATTGTTGCCATTTTTTGTTTTCGTCCCTCTGCTGCCATTAATAGCATATAAGGCAATTGTTGCCATTTTTTGTTTTCGCCCCACTACTGCCATTAATCACATATAAGGCAATTGTTGCCATTTTTTGTTTTCGCCCTCTGCGCATTAATCACATATAAACCGGTATTTGCCGTTTTCGTTTCGCCCTGCTGCCATTAATCACATATAGGGCAATTATTGCCATTTTTTATTGTCGCCCCTCTGCTACCATTATTCACATATAAGGCAATTCTTGCCATTTTTGTTTTCGCCCCTCTGCTGCCATTAATCACATATAAGGAAATTGTTGCCATTTGTTGTTTTCGCCCCTCTGCTGCCATTAATCACATATAATGCAATTGTTGCCATTTTTTTTCGTCCCTCTGCTGCCGTTAATTACATATAAGGCAATTGTTGTCATTTTTTGTTTTCGTCCCTCTTCTGCGGTTAATAGCATATAAAGCAATTGTTGCCATTTTTTGTTTTCGTCCCTCTGCTGCCGGTAATCGCATATAAGGCAATTGTTGCCATTTTTTGTTTTCGTCCCACTCCTGCCATTATTCACATAAGAGGAAATTGTGGCCATTTTTTGTTTTCGTCCCTCTGCTGCCATTAATCACATATATGGCAATTGTTGCCATTTTTTGTTTTCGTCCTTCTGCTGCCGGAAATGGCATATAAGGCAATTGTTGCCATTTTTTGTTTTCGCCCCACTTCTGCCATTAATCACATATAAGGCAATTGTTGCCATTTTTTTTTCGCCCGACTGCTGCCATTAATCACATATAAGGCAATTGTTGCCAGTTTTTGTTTTCGCCCCTCTGCTGCCGTTAATCATATAAAAGGCAATTGTTGCCATTTTTTGTTTTGGCCCCACTGCTGCCATTAATCACATAAAAGGCATTTGTTACCATTTTTTGTTTTCGCCCCACTGCTGCCATTAGTCACATATAAGACAATTGTTGCCATTTTTTGTTTTCGTCCCTCTAATGCCGTTAATCGCATATAAGGCAATTGTTGCCATTTTTTGTTTTCGTCCCACTGCTGCCATTAATCATATATAAGGCAATTGTTGCCATTTTTTAATTTTCGGCCATCTGCTTCCATTAATCACATATAAGGCAATTGTTGCCATTTTTTGTTTTTGCCACACTGCTGCCATTTATCACATATAAGGCAATTGTTGTCATTTTTTCTTTTCGTCCCTCTGCTGCCATTAATCGCATATAAAGCAATTGTTGCCATTATTTATTTTCGCCCCAATGCTGCCATTAATCACATATAAGGCAATTGTTGCCATTTTTTGTTTTCGGCCCTTTGCTGCCGTTAATCACATATAAGGCAATTGTTGCCATTTTTTGTTTTCGTCCCTCTGCTGCCATTAATCGCATATAAGGCAATTGTTGCCATTTTTTGTTTTCGCCCCACTGCTGCCATTAATCACATATAAGGTAATTGTTGCCATTTTTTGTTTTCGCCCCACTGCTGCCATTAATCACATATAAGGCAATTGTTGCCATTTTTCGTTTTCGTCCCTCTGCTGCCTGTAATCCCATATAAGGCAATTGTGGCCATTTTTTGTTTTCGTCCCTCTGCTGCCATTAATCACATATAAGGCAATTGTTGCCATTTTTAGTTTTCGTCCCTCTGCTGCCGGTAATCGCATATAAGGCAATTGTTGCCATTTTTTGTTTTCGCCCCACTGCTGCCATTAATCACATATAAGGCAATTGTTGCCATGTTTTGTTTTCGTTCCTCTGCTGCCGTTAATCACATATAAGGTAATTGTTGCCATTTTTTTTCGCCCCTCTGCTGCCATTAATTACATAAAAGGCAATTGTTGCCATTTTTTGTTTTCGTCCCTCTGCTGCCGTTAATCATATATAAGGCAATTGTTGTCATTTTTTTTTTCGTCCCTCTGCTGCCGTTAATCGCATATAAAGCAATTGTTGCCATTATTTATTTTCGCCCCACTGCAGCCATTAATCACATATAAGGCAATTGTTGCCATTTTTTGTTTTCACCCCTTTGCTGCCGTTAATCACATATAAGGCAATTGTTGCCATTTTTGTTTTCGTCCCTCTGCTGCCGTTAATCGCATATAAGGCAATTGTTGCCATTTTTTGTTTTCGCAACACTGCTGCCATTAATCACATATAAGGCAATTGTTGCCATTTATTGTTTTCGCCCCTCTGCTGCCGTTAATCACATATAAGGTAATTGTTGCCATTTTTTGTTTTCGTCCCTCTGCTGATGTTAATCGCATATAAGGCAATTGTTGCCGTTTTTTTTCGTCCATCTGCTGCCATTAATCACATATAAGGCAATTGTTGCCATTTTTTGTTTTCGCCCCACTGCTGCCATTAATCACATATAAGGTAATTGTTGCCATTTTTTGTTTTCGCCCCACTGCTGCCATTAATCACATATAAGGCAATTGTTGCCATTTTTCGTTTTCGTCCCACTACTGCCGGTAATCCCATATAAGGCAATTGTGGCCATTTTTTGTTTTCGTCCCTCTGCTGCCATTAATCACATATAAGGCAATTGTTGCCATTTTTAGTTTTCGTCCCTCTGCTGCCGGTAATCGCATATAAGGCAATTGTTGCCATTTTTTGTTTTCGCCCCACTGCTGCCGTTATTCACATATAAGGCAATTGTGGCCATTTTTTGTTTTCGTCCCTCTGCTGCCATTAATCACATATATGTCAATTGTTGCCATTTTTTGTTTTCGTCCTTCTGCTGCCGGTAATCTCATATAAGGTAATTGTTGCCATTTTTTGTTTTCGCCCCACTGCTGCCATTAATCACATATATGGCAATCGTTGCCATTTTTTGTTTTCGCCCCACTGCTGCCATTAATCACATATAAGGCAATTGTTGCCATGTTTTGGTTTCGTTCCTCTGCTGCCGTTAATCACATATAAGGTAATTGTTGCCATTTTTTTTCGCCCCTCTGCTGCCATTAATTACATATAAGGCAATTGTTGCCATTTTTTGTTTTTATCCCTCTGCTACCGTTAATCACATATAAGGCAATTGTTGTCATTTTTTGTTTTCGTCCCTCTGCTGCCGTTAATCGCATATAAAGCAATAGTTGCCATTATTTATTTTCGCCCCACTGCAGCCATTAATCACATATAAGGCAATTGTTGCCATTTTTTGTTTTCACCCCTTTGCTGCCGTTAATCACATATAAGGTAATTGTTGCCATTTTTTGTTTTCGTCCCTCTGCTGCCGTTTAACGCATATAAGGCAATTGTTGCCATTTTTTTTATTTTCGTCCATCTGCTGCCATTAATCACATATAAGGCAATTTTTGCCATTTTTTGTTTTCGTCCCTCTGCTGCCGGTAATCACATATAAGGCAATTGTTGCCATTTTTTGTTTTCGCCCCACTACTGCCATTAATCACATATAAGGCAATTGTTGCCATTTTTTGTTTTCGCCCCACTGCTGCCATTAATCACATATAAGGCAATTGTTGCCATTTTTTGTTTTCGTCCTTCTGCTGCCGGAAATCACATATAAGGCAATTGTTGCCATTTTTCGTTTTCGTCCTTCTGCTGCCGGTAATCGCATATAAGGCATTGTTGCTATTTTTTGTTTTCGCCCCACTGCTGTCATTAATCACATGTAAGGCAATTGTTGCCATTTTTTGTTTTCGCCCCACTGCTGGCAATAATCACATATAAGGCAATTGTTGCCATTTTTTATTGTCGCCCCACTGCTGCCAATAATCATATATAAGGCAATTGTTGTCATTTTTTGTTTTCGTCCCTCTGCTGCCGTTAATAGCATATAAAGCAATTGTTGCCATTTTTTGTTTTCGCCCCACTGCTGCCATTAATCACATATAATGCAATTGTTGTCATTTTTCGTTTTCGTCCCTCTGCTGCCGGTAATCCCATATAAGGCAATTGTGGCCATTTTTGTTTTCGTCCCTCTGCTGCCATTAATCATACAATTTATTGCCATTTTTTCATCCTCTGCCGGTAATCACATATAAAGAGCAATTAGTGCCATTTTTGTTTTTCGCCCACTGCTGCGCCATTAATCACCAAAACATTTGTTGCATTTCTTTGTTTTCATCCCTCTACTGCATTAATCGCCATAAAACAATTGTTGCCATTTTTTTAATATACGTCTTCTGCCGTGTCACATATAAAACGGTGTTGCCATTTTTTTTCGTCCCTCTGCTGACATTAATCACATATAACGCAATTATTGCCATTTTTTTTATTTTCGTCCATCTGCTGCCATTAATCACATATAAGGCAATTGTGGCCATTTTTTGTTTTTGCCCCACTGCTGCCATTTATCACTTATAAAGCAATTGTTGCCATTTATTGTTTTCGCCCCTCTGCTGCCGTTAATCACATATAAGGTAATTGTTGCCATTTTTTGTTTTCGTCCCTCTGCTGCCGTTAATCGCATATAAGGCAATTGTTGCCATTTTTTTCATTTTCGTCCATCTGCTGCCATTAATCACATATAAGGCAATTGTTGCCATTTTTTGTTTTCGTCCCTCTGCTGCCATTAATAGCATATAAGGCAATTGTTGCCATTTTTTGTTTTCGCCCCACTACTGCCATTAATCACATATAAGGCAATTGTTGCCATTTTATGTTTTCGCCCCATTGCTGCCATTAATCACATATAAGGCAATTGTTGCCATTTTTTATTGTCGCCCCTCTGCTGCCATTAATCACATATAAGGCAATTGTTGCCGTTTTTCGTTTTCGCCCCACTGCTGCCCATTAATCACATATAAGGCAATTGTTGCCATTTTTTATTGTCGCCCCTCTGCTGCCATTAATCACATATAAGGCAATTGTTGCCGTTTTTTGTTTTCGCCCCACTGCTGCCATTAATCACATATAAGGCAATTGTTGCCATTTTTTGTTTTCGTCCGACGGCAGCCACTAATCACATATAAGGCAATTGTTGCCATTTTTTGTTTTCGCCCCACTGCTGCCATTAATCACATATAAGGCAATTGTTGCCAGTTTTTGTTTTCGCCCTTCTGCTGCCGTTAATCATATAAAAGGCAATTGTTGCCATTTTTTGTTTTGGCCCCACTGCTGCCATTAATCACATAAAAGGCATTTGTTGCCATTTTTTGTTTTCGCCCCACTGCTGCCATTAATCACATATAAGGCAATTGTTGCCATTTTTTGTTTTCGTCCCTCTAATGCCGTTAATCGCATATAAGGCAATTGTTGCCATTTTTTGTTTTCGTCCCACTGCTGCCATTAATCACATATAAGGCAATTGTTGCCATTTTTTGTTTTCGTCCCACGGCAGCCATTAATCACATATAAGGCAATTGTTGCCAGTTTTTGTTATCGCCCTTCTGCTGACGTTAATTATATATAAGGCAATTGTTGCCATTTTTTTTCGCTCCACTGTTGCTATTAATCACATATAAGGCAATTGTTGCCATTTTTTGTTTTTGTCCCACTGCTGCCATTAATCACATATAAGGCAATTGTTGCAATTTTTTGTTTTCGTCCCACTGCTGCCATTAATCGCATATAAGGCAATTGTTGCCATTTTTTGTTTTCGCCCCATTGCTGCCATTAATTATATATAAGGCAATTGTTGCCATTTATTTTTCGCTCAACTCCTACCATTAATCACATATAAGGCAATTGTTGCCATTTTTTGTTTTCACCCCACTGTTGCCATTATTCACATATAAGGCAATTGTTGCCATTTTTTGTTTTCGTCCCTCTGCTGCCGTTAAGCGCATATAAGTCAATTGTTGCCATTTTTTGTTTTCGCCTCACTGCTGCCATTAATCACATATAAGGCAATTGTTGCCATTTTTGGTTTTCACCCCACTGTTGCCATTATTCACATATAAGGCAATTGCTGCCATTTTTTGTTTTCGCCCCACTGCTGCCATTTATCACATATTAGGCAATTGTTGCCATTTTTTGTTTTCGCCCCATTGCTGCCATTAATCACATATAACGCAATTGTTGCCATTTTTTGTTTTCGCCCTACTGCTGCCATTAATGACATATAAGGCAATTGTTGCCATTTTTAGTTTTCGTCCCTCTGCCGCCGTTAATCGCATATAAGGCAATTGTTGCCATTTTTTGTTTTCGCCCCACTGCTGCCATTAATCACATATAAGGCAATTGTTGCCATTTTTTTTTCGCCCCTCTGCTGCCGTCAATCAGATATAAGGCAATTGCTGCCATTTTTTGTTTTTGCCCCAATGCTGCCATTAATCGCATATAAGGCAATTGTTGCCATTTTTTGTCTTTTCGTCCCACTGATGCCATTAATCACATATAAGGCAATTGTTGCCATTTTTTGTTTTCGCCCCACTCCTGCCATTAATCACATATAAGGGAATTGTTCCCATTTTTTTTCTCCCCACTGCTACCATTAATCACATATAAGGCAATTGTTCCCATTTTTCTCCCCTGCTACATTAATCACATATAAGGGAATTGTTCCCATTTTTTTTCTCCCCACTGCTACCATTAATCACATATAAGGCAATTGTTCCCATTTTTTGTTTTTGCCCCTCTGCTGCCAATAATCGCATAAAGGCAATTGTTGCCATTTTTTGTTTTCGCCCGACTGCTGCCATTAATCACATATAAGGCAATTGTTGCCATTTTTTGTTTTCGCCCTACTGCTGTCATTAATCACATATAAGGCAATTGTTGCCATTTTTTGCTTTCGTCCCTCTGCTGCCGTTAATCTCATATAAGGCAATTGTTGCCATTTTTTGTTTTCGCTCCACTGTTGTAATTAATCACATATAAGGCAATTGTTGCCATTTTTTGTTTTCGCTCCATTGCTGTAATTAATCACATATAAGGCAATTGTTGCCATTTTATTTCGCTCCATTACTGTAATTCAATCACATATAAAATAGTACTTGCCATTTTTATTTTCCTTACTGCTGCCATTAATCACATATAAGGCAATTGTTGCCATTTTTTGTTTTCGCCCTACTGCTGTCATTAATCACATATAAGGCAATTGTTGCCATTTTTTGCTTTCGTCCCTCTGCTGCCGTTAATCTCATATAAGGCAATTGTTGCCATTTTTTGTTTTCGCTCCACTGTTGTAATTAATCACATATAAGGCAATTGTTGCCATTTTTTGTTTTCGCTCCATTGCTGTAATTAATCACATATAAGGCAATTGTTGCCATTTTTTGTTTTCGCTCCATTGCTGTAATTAATCACATATAAGGCAATTGTTGCCATTTTTTGTTTTCGCCCCACTGCTGCCATTAATCACATATAAGGCAATTGTTGCCATTTTTTTGTTTTCGTCCCTCTGCTGCCGTTAATCACATATAAGGCAATTGTTGCCATTTTATGTTTTCGTCCCTCTCCTGGCGTTAATCACATATAGAGCAATTGTTGCCATTATTTGTTTACGCCCCACTGCTGCCATTAATCACATATAAGGCAATTGTTACCATTTTTTGTTTTCGCCCCACTGCTGCCATTAATCACATATAAGGCAATTGTTGCACTTTTTTATTGTCGCCCCTTTGCTGCCATTAATCACATATAAGGCAATTGTTGCCATTTTTTGTTTTCGCCCCACTGCTGACATTAATCACGTATAACGCATTGTTGCCATTTTTTTCCTCCATCTGCTGCCATTTATCACATATAAGACAATTGCCATTTTTCGTTTTCGCTCCTCTACTGCCATTAATCACATACATGGCAATTGTTGCCATTTTTTTTTTCGCCCCACTGCTGCCATTAATCACATATAAGGCAATTGTTGCCATGTTTTGTTTTCGCCCCAAAGCTGACATTAATCACGTATAACGCATTGTTGCCATTTTTTTTCCTCCATCTGCTGCCATTTATCACATATAAGACAATTGCCATTTTTCGTTTTCGCTCCTCTACTGCCATTAATCACATACATGGCAATTGTTGCCATTTTTTTTTCGCCCCTCTGCTGCCATTAATCACATATAAGGCAATTGTTCCCGTTTTTTGTTTTCGCCCCACTGCTGCCATTAATCACAAATAAGGCAATTGTTGCCATTTTTTGTTTTCGCCCCTCTGCTGCCATTAATCACATATAAGGCAATTGTTGCCATTTTTTGTTTTCGTCCCACTGCTTCCGTTAATCACATATAAGGCAATTGTTGCCATTTTTCGTTTTCGTCCCTCTGCTGCCGTTACTCACTTAAGGCAATTGTTGCCATTTTTTGTTTTCGACCCACTCCTGCCATTAATGACATATAAGGGAATTGTTCCCATTTTTTTTCTCCCCACTGCTACC
>NW_024751627.1:0-19694 GCF_018991925.1 Homarus americanus
GAGCTGTGTGTGTTGTGGGAGTCCCCGTGAGCCGTGTGCTGTAGGAAGAATATAAGAACATAAGAAAATAAGGAGTCTGCAATAGGCCGGTTGGCCTGTAGTGGATTTCTCCCAAACGCTGTTTGTCGCTGAGTAGCCGACCCCCAGATTCTCCAGTGTATGCCTCGTGGTCTAGGTCAACCAGCGCCGCCCCTCGGAGCGGGGTCAACTACTAGCCACGCCACCCCCGCTATTTAAGACCTGACCTCGGTGAGGCGCAGGAGGACACCTGCTCCTGTGCGGCAGCCCCAGACACCGCAACCGTCTGCTAACACAGTAAAAATGCGCCTGTGGCGGCCCATACTCCTCCGCCGATCGGACCTGCCCCAAATGGAAGGAGGAATGCAGGATAGCCAGGCGCGACTCGACAAGAAACTGAGCTACAAAGAGGCCTTCCTTGCTGTATGCTCCCAAGACAAGAAAAACCAGCAGAAAAGAAAACCCAAGAAAACTCAAGAAAAGAAAAACTCAAGAAAAGAAAACACAAGAAAAGACACCCGCCACACAGAATCAAGAACACCACGAGGCCCGTGGAGCTGAAGCCCACGTGGTCAACCTCACCGTCCGACTTCTTCCACACCTATGAGGGCTTAAGACTCGAGGAAGACGAGCAACAAGACCCAAACACGAACGAATGGACACTTCAAGAGAGCAAGAAAGAGGAGGAGAGTAAGAAGTAATCTACATCAAGCTAAGAAGACCAAGACATTTCCTCCACACAAGAAAACAACACACACAATCAAGCCGACTTAAGCACTGAGAATCATTGCCCAACAAAGTCTGTATAGTAGGCGACTTTAACCTTGGCCAAATAGATTGGACTGACCTTACAGGTAACTCAGAAGAATCAGAGGATTTTCTCAAGGGCGATCCAGGACTGTTTCCTAGAATCAACATATAACCAGACCCACGGGGTAATAATATATTGGATTTAGTTTTGTCAAACAGAAAGCCTCATTAGCAATGTCGGTAGGAACGAACTTGCAAACAGCCATCACAAAGAAATTCGATTCAGTTAGATTTTTCAGGGCAGACAATGAAGAAGAATTCACTAAAGTACCAGATTTCAGAAGGGCAAACTTTGACAGTTTAAAGAGGCAGCAGAGAGGGGGGTGTCGCTTAGCGTGAACCTGACAGATATTACGACCTGATACTTGAATCTGAAGATTGCGAGTTCCACGATAATTTAAATAATGAGTTATAATGCACAAAGGCAGAACACTTACCACCATACAAAAAACTCAGATCAGGCAAACAACGACCCTAAATGGATACATAATTATTTTAAAGAACATCATTGGCAAAGAGAGGCTATAGGTAGAAGGATAAATCGTGGCGAGAATTCACCTCCGGAGGACTATTATAGGGTATTGGCGGTAGGGTTAAAACCGAGATAAGGAAGCAAAGAGGAATAATGAGGTAAGGATAGCAAAGGAAGCGAACAAACCCCAAAAGTTCTACCAAATGTATCAAGCTAAAACACGAAAAGATTGGACCAATACGGTCAGACTCCAGCCCGAGCTCGCGTGCGAAAGCGGAGAAATGGTACTTCAATAATTTGAATAAATATTTTTCAACAGTTTTCACCACCGAAAATTTAAACGCACTTGATACGAGGCACCGACTCTATTCAGAGATAGTAAGAAAACAAATTAAGTGAGATAAGTGATGACTAGTAACGATGTTAGTAAGCAATAGACAAACTAAAGCCTAATAAATTTACCTGGTCCCGATGAGATATTTGCCAGAGTATTAAAGAGAATGTAAGGAAAGAGCTTAGTATGCCCCATAGCAAAAGTTGTTTTAACATGTCGCCAAAACAGGTGTGATACCAGAATCCTGGAGGGATAGCAGATGTAATACCGTTTTCAAGAAGGGGATAGATCACTATCCTCTAACTCGCCCACGGTCTAACATCAATAGTAGGCAAATTACTGGAAGCAATCATTTTGCAAACTCTATTCGAAATCTGGAGAAGCACCGATTGATCAATGATTCCCAGCATGGCTTCTAGCGGACGTTCCTGCTAACTAATCTATTAACATTCTTTTCATCAGTTTTTCGAATCAGTGGACGAGGGCACAATTATGATGTGACATATCTCGACTTTATGACGCTTTAATAGAGTCCCCACGAAGACTAATTAAGAAAGGTAGAGCTCATGGCATCAAGGTGACATCATAAATGGATTAGGGCGTGTGGTTACAGGACGGGAAACAGCGGTGACGTAAGCACTAAGTCCATTAGACAACGTCACAAATGGAGTTCCCCAAGGCTCAGTGCTTGGACCATTGTGTTTATTATATACATAAAACTGACATAGATATCGGCATGAACAGCGCACCAAGTAAATTTGCTGATGTTACTAAAATACATTTGATGTTATATCAAATCTGGCGAGGACTCGCTTAAAACCTGAGGAGGATCTAAGCAAATTTACTGAATGGTCTGAAAAATGGCAGATGAAATTCAACATCGACAAATGTAAAATTACTCCAGTATAGGGAATGTAAACAGAAACCAGATACCAGATGAACAACGATGCAGAAATCCGACTGCGAGAGATTTAGGGTAATCGTGGAACCTTAAGCCAAATGAAGCAATGTGTGTTTTGCTCGTAACAAGGCTAATAAAGTACTGGGTTCATACAAAGAATTAATTGGTTACAAATAGCGAGGTCGTACAAAACTGTATCTTGCTCTTGTGAGACCACACCTGGATTACGCCACAGTTCAGTTCTGGTCACCGTATTACAGAATGGATATAGAATCCTTGGAAAGAATTCAGAGGGAATAATAAGATAATCCCGGGCATTAAGACCTTGAGTATAGCGAGACAGGTTAAAGCATCTTAATTTGCACTCCCTTGAGACGTAGAGCGAGGCGACCTGTTAGAGGTGTATAAGTGGAAGGCAGGGCTAAACAAAGGGGACATTTACAAGGTACTCAAATTATCAACCAGGAGCGAACTCGTAACAATGGTTTTAAATTGGACAAATTTAGATTTAGGCGTGAAATAGGTAAACACTGGTTTGGAAACAGAGTAGTGGATAGATGGAACAAGTGCAAACTCTCATCATTAACTCAATGCGCTGAGTTGCTTCAAACGCAGGTTGGATGCTCATATGAGCAATAGAGGGGTTGGAGTGTAAACGGGACTGCAGTATAGACTAATAGGCCCGCTGCAGTTTCCTCCATTCTTATGTTCTTATATGGCTTAACACGCACCCTGACCTTGACCTGACGCTAGCCTGACTCTGTCCTGTCGCCTCCTGGCCGCGTCCGGGCGAGTTGCTGCTGCCCAACTTATACTCACGCAAGCGGTGTTTAGCCACTGCACCTATTCTCCTCCTAAAATTCACTTCATTCTTCCCTGAATCTCCTTCCCCTGTCACTAGCATTTTTCGATTCGATTCGAATCGATCTCTTCTACCTACACCAACCAGCAAGCAACACCTCCTCCTCTTCCTGCCTGGCAGTCCTCGCCCGCCGGCGAGCATGGCGACCCACAAGCTGTCCTCCTCTGAGCACCCTCACCAGCCAGCTCTCTACATCACGCTTGTAACATGCTGCCTTCCAGCACCAAGCTGCATTGTACATCCAATACAACATGTATACAGAGAGCACATTGTGAGTTTCCTTTCTCCATCCCATCCTGAGAGAGAACAAACAAACTGAACCCCACAGGCCTGTGCATGGCAGCTCCTGTCGAGAGTTACTACCACTCTCTATCATCCATGAATCTATCCAGCCTCCTTTTGAAACTTTCCAGCGTTTCAGCACTTACTACAAAGTTGCTAAGCTTGTTCCACTCGTCCACCACCCTATTTGTAAACCAGTTTCTTCCTATCTCCCTCCTTAACCTAAACTTATCCAACTTAAATCCGTTGCTCCGAGTCCTATCCTGCTCGGATATTCTATGAACTTTATCTATCTCCCCTTTATTGATTCCTTTCACCCACTTAAATACTTCTATCATATCTCCCCGCACTCTTCGTTTTTCTAGGGAATGCAAGTTTAGTTATTTTGACCTATCCTGATATGGAAGGTTTCTAAGACCCAGAATCATTTTCGTCATTCTTCGCTGCACCGACTCTAGTGAATTGACATCCATTCTATAATAAGGGCACCAGAACTGAACCGCATAATCGAGGTGCAGCCTGACTAGCGCAAGATATAGTTGCAATAAGACCTCTGCACTCTTATTACTTACACTTCTAGATATAAAACCCAATACTCTGTTTGTCTTATTTTGAACATTAACGCAATGTTTTCTAGGCCGTAGGTCCGGGCTTACAAGTACCCCTAGGTCTCTTTCACAAGTCGACTTCTCTAGGTTGATGTTGTTAAGGCTGTATACATTGACAGTATTTGTTCTTCCAATATTAAGTACGCTGCACTTGCTGGTGTTGAATTTCATTTGCCATTTTTCAGACCACCCCTGCAGTATATTTAGATCCTCCTGTAATACATTTGCATCCTGCCATGAATTAATCTGCCGCCCTATTTTGGTGTCATCCGCAAACTTGCTTATGTCACTGCCGTGAGCTGTGTGTATGTGCTGTGGGAGTACTGCCTTGAGCCGTGCACTATGGGAATCCTGCCGGGAGCTGTGTGCTTTGGGAGTACTGTCGTGCGCAATGGTAGTGCTTCCGTGTTTCATAACAGTGTTGTGTGTTTTAATTATTAAATGTTTGAGACCACCCTTATACGTTGTAAATACTAACCCTATTATTCTATTGTGTTCACAGAAGAGGGTATGAGAAATAAACTGTCAAAGCTAAGGGTCCATAAGAGTCCCGGACCTGACATGGTGCATCCTAGAGTGCTAAGAGCCCCTAAAAATCCAGTTCTGTAAATGCCTGGATGAAGAAAAGGTCCCTAGTGATTGGAAAGTGGCTTATGTGAGTCCTATCTTTAAGAAGGGCGATCGTCACTCCACGAACAACTATAGACCGGTGAGCCTGACCAACATAATATGTAAAGTACTTGAGAGATGCCGCGATGGAACATCTACTACGAAACAACCTTGTAAAGGATTGCCAACACGGTTTTATGCCGGAGCGCTCCTGCTTAACACAATTGCTCAAGGTATTGGATATTTGGATCCATATTCTGGAAAGGGGTGGTAATATCGACAATATTTACCGATATTTTGCTAAGGCTTTCAACAGTGTTCCCCGTGAAAGGTTGAAAAACTGGAAGGGTACGGAATTCGGGGAAATGTCCTAGCGTGGATAAAAGACTTTCTACATGACCGCAAGCAGTGTGTGTTGATTAATGGCACGAAATCATCATCTGTACCTTTCACAAGCGGGGTACCACAGGGCAGTGTATTGGGCCAGCTGTTGTTTGTTTGTTTCATAAAGGACATGCCTGGCGTTGTACACTCCTCCATATATATGTTTGCCGATGACGCCAAGTTATTTCGGGAAATCAAGAACCAAGCGGACTGTGAAGAGCTGCAGAAGGACCTCTGTGGGCTCCAAGAATGGTCGAAGAAATGGCTGCTAAGATTCAATGTCACCAAGTATAAGAGAATGCACCTGGGGCGTACCAACGGCAAGGAGGCGTATCATATATCCCAACAGGATGAAGAAACTGCACTATTTGAGACTGAATGTGAGTAGGACCTAGGTGTGCATGTTGACAATGAGCTGAAGTTCTCGGGCCATTGCAAGAAGAAGGTAAATCGGGCAAATAAATTATTAGGTCTTACAAGAAGGGTGTTCAGATATCTAGACTGTCCGTCCCTCGCAACGATCTTCAAGGGTGAAGTGCTTTCCCTATCTGGAGATATACTAGGGACTGTCAGTTTGTTGAAAATGCGTCACAGCTCAAGATTGAAGAAGCCGCAAGTCCAGAAAACTGAGGGCAAACTTTTTCGTAGTGAGGGTTGTAAACTCTTGGAACAATCTACCAGAAAGTGTTGTGACGGCACCGAGTGTGAGCTCTTTCAAGACGAGACTTGACCAACACTGGAGCGGGTTCAGGTACATTCAGGAGCCGGTGCATGTCCAGTACTTGCCAACAGTGCGTGACAGAGACGTGACCGATCGCACAAGCGGCTAACGAGCCGATCAGTGGTGAAGGGGATAGAAGTAAAGGTTAAAGTAAGTTTTGTGAAATTGTTGTGATCAATATAAAGTGAAAAGACTAAGGAAATGTACACTGGTAGTGTGCTGACTATAATTATATTCGAAGAGAGAAGTTAAGCCATGAAGACATAACCCTTTGAACAGTGTTGTGAAGAATTAGTGTTTATTAAAGAAGACTACAGTGAACAAGTGTGTTTCTGTGACCTGGTGGAAATCTATCTGCCTGTTGTGTGTCTGTACACTGATATCGATCGTAGGAAAATTACCGGAGACTGGCGGGACAGCCAGTGGTAATTCAACGACACTTGTGATATATCTACTGCTTCTGTACATGCGACCCGAGCCGCTGGTTAACAGTAGTGGAAGCTGGTAAGCGGTGAAATGAGGGTCTGTTGTTGTTGAGATTGTCGGACCGTAGTCCGACATGGGCCTTTGCCTGTAGGCGGCCTGTTTGGTGGTTCCGGCTGGAGCTCCTGGAGCAGCCAGACTGGATTTGGGATTTGGAGATGGAGGTTGTTCTACCTGCAGATATGAAACGATACTGCAGGTTTGCAAGTGTGAGCGGACCCCCGATCAGTGAACGCTTACCACCAACCCCCACTCTTGGACGTGGTCAGTTTCGGAGTGGTGCGCCCCCCCCCCCCGACCTGGGGTCCGCACTTGCTGGGGGAGGATACTTCCTAAGCTATCTGGGTGGTGGGTATCGTGTGATGACCCGGAGAAGGTGGTGAATGTGGTTTGTTTAGGCCTTTCGGGTTAGAGTGGCCGCTGGTGTTGTGTATTCTTCTTGGAAGTTTCGAATTCTGTTTTGGACAGAAGGTGCATTCCCTGACGACATTTCCGATCGTCTGCCAGGTGCACTTGTACCCTAGTTGTAGTCGATGATGGCTAACTTGAGTTTGTCTTGGTGTTTTCTTGCCCGCGAATGGTGGTTCCCCTTTCGTAGCCACCAGGTACCATTTGGCTAATTGGGAACCAGCGTTGAATGCGTCAAGGAAGCTCTTTTGTATGTGGACCTTGGTAGTCTTTCTAGGGTGGTTCTTGATCTGTTACACGATTGCTGGAACTTGAATGTGTACACTTCTAAAACGCGTGGCTGCCTTGGCTGCTTCGTCTGCCATGCCATTTTCCCCGATCCCTACATGACTGGGAATTCAGTGTAAGACGACTGGGCAATTTTGTTTTTGGAAGTCCTGTAGCTGTGCGAGGATCGAGGTTATGATGTGGACGTTGTCTCTTGGTTGACTGTGTTGCAGCGCCTGCATGGCCGTTTTCGAGTCCGTGTGAATTATGATGGACTTGTGTTGTGTTGCAGCGTGTTGTAGGACCTTTGAGATTCCTACCAACTCTGTTTGTAGGGTGGAGCAGTCTTTGGAAAGTCTCCATTGGAGGGCCTGACCTTGGGTGTAGAAGGCCGCTCCGGATCTTTGATGTTTTGGGTCCACCGAGCCGTCTGTGAAGTATGATGCTGCATCAGCCGGTGTCTCGGTGGCTATGGCTTCCTGACTTTCTTTTTTGAGGTCCTCCTTCTGGAGGTTAGTTTTGCTATCACCCAGGTCGGTGATTTTGAATGTGGCTGGTGGAGGGCTCCACTTTCAAACCTGCAGTATCGTTTCATATCTGCATGTAGGACAACCTCCAATCCAAAATCCGGTCTGGCTGCTCCAAGAGCTCCAGCCGGAACCACCAAACGGGCCGCCTACAGGCAAAGGCCCATGTCGGACTACGGTCCGACAATCTCAACAACAACAACCCCGGAACATCCGCCACTGACATCGTCGACAACATCTCTCGACCGTTTTCGGTTTATCGAGCATTAGTTTGTCCTCCCCACTGTTGGTGTGAGTGACCCACACTCCAGCTGGAGAGCAGCTATAGCATGATATTCCCGACGTGGTTTGAGCTCTTTTCCTTGTACTAGTATTTTTTCTTTTTTCGCTCTGGCCTAGGGACCTGCACCCTCAAAAGTGTATTCGTCCTGCGGTCCCCCCTAGACTGTTCACCTCCCTCCCAGGAGATTGTGAACACGAAAGGGGGTTGGAGCAAGAACCCATCCCTCTGCCGAGTCTTTCCAGGAAAACCGTGATCGTGCTGGTCCACCTGGAAAGAGGGTAACAATCCTCATCCTTACCCAATAGGAACACTTAGCTCACGTCTATAAGTGAGCAGTCACATACACGAGGAAGTAGGTTTCCCCAAACAGGGCTCCGGGAGAGAAGCTCAGGAACCACTCTACAACCACCCGGCCATCAAGTGCCTGTGGGGAGTGTTTAAACTCCTCTGCTACTTACTCAACCGGAATAGGTAGGCTCTGAACAACAGAAAACCTCCAAAGAAGAAGAAAACACCACTTTACCACCGGTTATGGAGTGCATACGCCCTCCTAACCGCGACTCCCGCCTGAACCGCCAACCCGACGACCCTAACCACGACGGGCTCGGCACAGAGAAAGCGGACCAGCTGCGGGTCTTCCACGAAGCCCTGAAAACCAAGAACAATGTCATCCACACCACTGCCACCGCCCCCAACAACTCCACCACCACTGAGGACGAAAACTGGACGAAGGTTGAAAACAAAAAACGCCGACGTGCTTTTTCGGGAAACGAAATCCGTCAAGCAGCCCAAAAGGCACCGATCACCACCACCAGCTCGCCCCCAACGACACAGCCAAAATTCCGGATCTCGAAAACGGACACGAAAACGACATATGCCGCCATCACAGAGCTGGAGAAACAAAATCCACTGGCCAAGTTCTCAGTGCGGCCCAACCTAAAGGGGGAGATGATTATTCACCCCAAAGACAAGGACTCCGCCACCACCCTCGACACTTACCTGCAAAACTCCACCACCATTGCAGCAACCAAGCTGGACCCCGCCCAGAAACTGATGAAGTCGGTTGTCCTCCGATACCCAAAGGAGCTACCCTTCGAACCCCCGGAGAACCATCCGAAAATCCTAAAAGCGGAGGGCCTAGCCGGACTATTGGGCCACAAGACCCAGCATACACAGCTCCAAATACTCATAGGGAGCGTCCTCGAGCCAGTCGCCACAGCTCCAGCCACCTCAGTGGAGGATACCATGCCGGCCCCCACACGAGTGACAGCCGAGGTACACTTTACACCGAAAAAGGTCACCAGGGAACCAAAGATACCGTCAGCTCCCAAAAAGAAACTGGACGTTTCAGCTCCCCTGAACCGAACCACGGCCCAGAAGGCAAAAACCACCACAGAACAAGAAGATATGAACCTGATCTAGTCGGAATCAAACCTGAACATATCCATCGAGGATCACCAGAAGTCCCCGATGAAACAGTGGTGGAAAACACCAGCACCCTGAACATCCTATAATGGATTGCTCAGGGCATCAAAAACAAGAAACACCTCCTGCAAAAAGCAGCAGCCAAGGACAAGCCTGACATTATACTGCTACAAGAAACACTCCTACAAGAACAGCACTGTTTCAAATTCAGTGGCTACAAGACATACAGGAGGCATTTCACGCAGGCGTCGACATGATCTTGATCAAGTCAAGCAAACCCTCCTCCGAGGTCATGCAGCATTTGCCATGTGGGAAAAACATTGAGACACAGGCCGTCAAAGTAACCCTCCAAGAACGGGAAATATCTGTCCACAACATCTACAAGAACCGAAGGGGCTCACTGGAGGTGACTCAATTATTCGCTTCGGCCGCTGACCACGCCACACTCATAGGAGGGGATTTCAATGCACATCATCCCTTCCTAAGCTCGGTAAGCCCCACAAATGAAGACGGCCTACACCTATACACTACCTTTCAAGACACACCCGAGATCGCCCTTCTAAACACCGGAGAGCCCACCTACATTAGGGGAGGAAGGCTAGATCTAACCTTCGTCTCCAGTGCACTACAGCCTTCGGCCTCCTGGCAGCTACACCCCACGCTGACCAGTGACCACTTTGCCACCCTAACAACACTGAAGGTGAACAAACTCCCAAATCCACCCCCGCCGAGATGGAGATACAATACCCAAAAGAAAGACTGGGAACTCTATAGGAAACACCTGGCTAAGTGGCGCTCCAAATCACAGTCGGCTGGTGCAGCACCCGTGGACGAGACAACCCTCCACCAACAGTTGGTGGAGGCGTTTCACCAAGCGGCAGAAGAGGCTATTCCAAAAACAAAACCTACATCAAGACAGTACAAGGATTACTGGTACTACTGTCCCAGGGTGAAAGAACTCAACCACAGAGTGAACATGGCCCGAAGAAACTACAGAAGACATCCTACGGATACAAACAGACATCTCCTGCAAGACATAGTCAAGGATACCAGGGAAGAGAAGGAAGAAATCAAAAGCGTAAGCTGGCTCAAGTGGTGCTCCGAACTGAACGAGCACACCTCCCTCGGCAAAATGTGGACCCAGATCCGAAGGGCATCTGGGAAGGCAACACCACCACCACCAACCCATCCCAACCCAGAAGAGGAAGCAGAGAGACTTGCAAAACTCTTCTCCGACCGAGCAGCAACAAAAAACTTCCCGAGACATGCGGAGGAGACACAACGGCGTCTGCGACAGACCAGACTCCAGATGATCGAAGAGGCATGCAATAGTGAAAATGACACCGACAAACCATTCAACCAGCAAGAACTCCAGAAGTCGGTAAAACAAAGCAAGGACACAGCACCAGGGGCCGACAAGATAACCTACTCCAATGTACTCCATGCTTTCCCATGCCGGAGAAGCCGGGCACGAGGCTTTGCTACAAGTCATCAATGCTTCGTGGATAGTACAGAGACTTCCACCGGAATGGAAGAAGGCAGATATACGGCCCATTCCGAAGACCAGAGAACCAGACAAACCGAGACCCATCTCCCTCCTCAGCTGCATAGCGAAGACGGGAGAAAGAATGGCTCTCAACAGACTCAAGTGGAAAGGCGGTAGCGCACACCCTACGAATATTTGCTTACACCGAGAACACCGGCACAAGCAACAACATTGCCAAGATACTCAGCACAGTGGACAATAAACCAGCTTTGGTGGTCTTCCTCGACCTGGAGAAGGCCTTCAAACTAGCAAATCCACTGGCCATTATAACGACGCTCGCCGAAAAAGGCGTCAAAGGAAGGTTGCTGGGGTGGATCCAGAACTACCTCATACAGAGAGAAGCAAGAGTACGCTTTCAAGCTACAGGGTCCATGAAAACGGAACCCCACAAGGAGGCATCCTCAGTCCAACACTGTTCAATGTCCTGATGGAAAATCTAGTCAGACTACCTCTCAGACAAACAGCCAAGCTCCTCTGCTATGCAGACGATTTACAGCTCATAATAAGAGGAGCAAACAGACTAGTCAACACGCAACACGCACTCCAACTTATAGAAGAGGAGTGCAACAGACATGGACTCAAGATAAATCCAGCCAAGTCGAAAGCGATGGCCATCTGCACAGACACACCAGACATGATGCTCTCCATACAAAACACGCCGGTAGTCTGGACCAACACCCACCAGTGTCTTGGAATCTGGTTCGACCAGAAACTCGCTTTCAAGCTGCAACTCGAGTATCTCAGGCACAGGACGAAGAGCAGACACAATATAATGAGGTCGCTCACCAGCACAACCGCAGGAGCTAACATACACGTGCTCAAAGCCTACTACACGGCCGCCATCAGATCGCTGGTAGATTACAGTGCTCCAGCACTCATTGGACTGAGAGAAGACCAGATAGATAAGCTAGAAGTTACCCAAAATAAGCTCTCAGGACAATGCTCGGAGCACCCATGTGGACCAGAATTTGCGATTTGCAAATGGAAACTGAACTACCACCCCTGGCAGTACGAGTCAAGCAGGTGACAGCCGGACTCCTCGCAAAAATCAGTAGATCAGATAAGCCCACAGCTGCCAAAACGTGAATCAGTGCCTCCCTCCACCTCGACCACAGAGCGCGAGGGGCCACCTGGTCGCACGAGGCAAGCGAGGTCATCAGGCACCTGCAAGCAGAAACACTCGCCAAGAACAACCAAGACATACGAGACAGGGGTTATGTAGTTCCACCACCATGGAGCCCTCCACCAGCCACATTCAAAATCACCGACCTAGGTGATAGCAAAGCCAACCTCCAGAAGGAGGACTTCAAAAGAATAAACCAGGAAGCCATCGCCACCAAGACACCGGCTCATGCAGCATCATACTTCACAGACGGCTCGGTGGACCCAAAACATCATAGATCCGGAGCGGCCCTCTACACCCAAGGTCAGACCCTCCTATGGAGACTTTCCAATGACTTTCCAATGACTGCCGCCTACAGGCAAAGGCCCGTGTCGGACTACGGTCCGACAATCTTAATAACAACAACAGCAATCTCAAAGGCCCTACAACACGCTGCAACACAACACAACAAGTCCATCATAATTCACACGGACTCGAAAACGGCCATGCAGGCGCTGCAACACAGTCAACCAAGAGACAATGTCCACATCATAACCTCGATCCTCGCACAGCTACAGGACTTCCAAAGACAAAATCGCCCAGTCTTCCTACACTGGATTCCCAGTCATGTAGGGATCGGGGGAAATGACATGGCAGACGAAGCAGCCAAGGCAGCCACACGTTTTAGAAGCGTACACATTCAAGTTCCAGCAAGCGTGCAACAGATCAAGAACCACCTCAGAAAGACTACCAAGCTCCACATTCAAAAGAGCTTCCTTGATGCATTCAACGCTGGTTCCCAATCAGCCTTCATCGACTACAACTAGGGTACAAGTGCACCTGGCAGACGATCGGAAATGTCGTCAGGGAATGCACCTACTGTCAGGAGCCAGAGGCCAACCCACTGGAACACTATCTCCTCGACTGCGAAGTCACAAAAAGTCTCCGAAACAGAATTCGAAACTTCCAAGAAACTCCAAAACTGACCATGTCCAAAAGTAGGGGGTTGGTGGTAAACGCTCACTGAACCGAGGGACCGCTCACACTTGCAAACCTGCAGTATCCTTTCATATCTGCAGGTAGGACAACCTCCATTCCCAATCCCAAATCCGGTCTGGCTGCTCCAAGAGCTCCAGGCGGAGCCACCAAACGGGCCGCCTACAGGCAAAGGCCCGTGTCGGACTACGGTCCGACAATCTCAACAACAACAACACAGCCGTGAAGGTCAGAAATTGACAGACTGCACTCAGCAATAAAAACATCTATAACCAAACACACTATTGTTTCACACTTCAGAACATTGCCGAACAATAGACTAACAGAAGAAGTTAAGTTAATCCAAACCCATTGCAATGAAATAGACAGGTATATGGAAAGACACGGCAATAACAGATGGCTATATACGACGCAGACATTAAGAGACGCATGTAAGGAAGCAAACAACAAAACACGGAATGATATTAATATGGCGGCTGACAAGACTAAAGACACAAAAACATTTTGGACTTCCATAAACAAGATGATGGGGCATAACAAGCAAAAACACCATACATTAAAGACCAAAATGGATCAAAACTGTACGAGGAAAATGAACAAGAGTCAACATTCAAATGGGAATGGGTAAAAGTTTTTAAAATATCAGATGAGGAAAATGAAGATTTTGATAGTGAACACGAATGAAGGATAGAAGGTGAAATGGGAAGACAAATACATAGAATCACCCCAAGGCAATATATAGACTATAACTTATTACTTAATAATCAAATAATAACCATGGGAGAAATGATGCACTGACTGAGGAAGTTTAAAGAAAAGGCCGCCGGTCTCACAGGTATTACACGAAATATGATCATAAATCTACCGGAAAATATCTTAAAAACATTATCTAATATACTATAGGACTAGCTCTCTGTCTGTCTGTCCGTCTGTCTGTCTGTCTGTTCTGGGCAGCCGAAACGGCACAATCGTTTTTCATCAAACTTGGTGGAAAAATCGCAAAAAATTCGTAGAGTGGAACAAACCTGGTCTCATGTCGATGGTTTTTTTAGGAAGGCATTAATTAACCATTTATTTACGATGGAAAACGATGCAAGTCTACGGACTTGCCGCACCCTCATTCGCTGTACGCTGTCAGCCGGATACAATACAGTACAATACCATACAATACCATACAATACCATACCATACAATACAATACACAACGAACTATAAATATTTGTAAGAATAAAACATAATTATATAGACATGCAAGACTCACAACTTGATAAGATATCCGTAAGACATTAGCTATTGGAAATGTGATTAACTGTTTTGTTATTAATCCAGTGTGAAATGTATCGGTATTGGTGGTACAATCTTAATGGTCTCTAATCCTGTTGATTAGGTGAGGTTAATCTGGGATTATTGAGATTAAAGATAAGGTGTGGGGTTTATTCTACCTGTGTTAGTCTCAGGTATGACCTATATTGTAACAATCACAACCATGATTATAACAACCAGGACCATGATTATAACAACCACAACCATGATTATAACAAACACGACTATGATTATAACAACCACGACTATGATTATAACAACCACGACCATGATTATAACAACCACGACTATGATTATAACAACCACGACCATGATTATAACAACCACGACCATGATTATAACAACCACGACCATCTGGAAAACGATGTCGCTGTACGCTGTCAGCCGGACGGCGGTTGCGCGCTAGCCATGGGACTCGAGTCCCGGGCACGAAGGGCCCACGATCACTTGTTGAACATCTATAACGCATGCTTAAAAACGGGTTACTTTCCAGACAAACTAAAATATGCTAAAATCATATTTATTCCCAAGGAGGGCAAGGGCAATAAAGAAATGTTAAACTACAAGCCAATATCTTTATTTTAAATTACTGGAAAACTACTGGGAAAAAAATATAATTCAAGGCTGATAACCGTTTTAACACAACGGGGGAAAACTAACAATTGACAACATGGATTTATGCCCAATAGAAATACCCTAACTGCAATAGCTACAATAACGGAAATAATGGCAATTGAAAAAAAGCAAGGGGAACCAAATCAATATAATTTTAAGGGGCGTTTCTAAGGCTTTTGCTAAAGTTGGCATTTGGCCTTAAATTATAAAATATTAAAATTAGGACTTAGCGAACACTTGTTAAGAATATTGTGTAACTATTTAGATGATAGGAGAGCACAAATTCAAATTGGAAACTTTATGGGAAATATGTTTAATCTCGAGAGTGGAATACCTCAAGGAGGATGCCTTTCTCCAACACTATATACAATTTATACCTCAGACACACCTCAACCTACCCCCTTTAGCGAATATGTAATGTTTGCTGATGATATTACTCAAATAGTATCATACCCAGGAAAATCAACCCAATTTATGGCACGCTACACGGTAAGAGCGATAAAAAACATAAATGACTTTGAGAAAAAATGGAAAATCAGGACAAATAAGAACAAATTCAAGACAATACCAATAGCCAAGATCAAAACCAGTTTAGATATAGTCGACCAGGAACTATATACCCATACGACACTGAAGGCAGAATGCTTGGACTAAAACTAACAAAAAGAGGATATATAACATACATAAAAGATAAAGAACGACAGGCAAGAATAAGATTACCAAAAATAAAACGATTTAAGAACCTTAGCATTAATAACAAAAGATTTATATAGCCCTTGTGAAATCAATTATGGACTACCCACCCATCCCATTGAACACCCTTAGTAAAACGAGCATTAAAAGGTTACAAACAGTACAAAATATAGCCGTCAGATTTATATGTAACATAAAATATACAGACCACATCAATAATGAACAGCTACACAAGAGAGCAAACCTCCTAGCAATCAATGTAGACATACACAACAAAGTGACTGAACTCAACACAGAAGCTTATCAAAACTGGATAATTAATATTGATAATGAAGAATTCCAAGAACACGGTTGGTTTAAATCAGCCAGGAAGAAAGTAATTGAACCATCTCCTGCCCCAATATACACATAAAACATTAATAGATAGAAAAAAAATGAGAGTGACCTACCAGCTCCACTAAGAACCTGGCAGGCCTCTCCATACAGTGTACCTTTAGACTAACACAACTAACATTTAACCAACACATTAAAAAAAAAAGCGACTACCCTCCCAGCCACACAAGGACCTGGAAGGGCTCACTTACTCCACCGCAGTAAAAAAAAATAAAAAAAAATAAAAAATAAGAAGTATAATAAGCAGCACCATATAAATACACCAATACTAATACAAAGATCTGACGACCCAAGGGAGCAAAAAAAAAAAAAAAAAAAACAATAGATAAGATGAAGCCCACCTGGTACGATGTCCTCTGTAAACTTCCTGACCTCTCGTATGTCTATGGGAAAGGGTCGCGGAAAAGGGACGTCATTGCTGCCCGTGTCATCATCGGGTATGACTTGGCTTGGGAGATTGGTATCCCCGCCTTCCCTGAGCAACGCGCTTATGCATTACGCAGAAGACCCGACAGCCGCACCCTTGTCCACTACCTCCTAAGATGTCCCCACACACACACAATGCTTCCGTGACGCCTGCTGGACCACCAATCCACGACCCCCTGACGGAGACACGATGATCCTCCCCATACTGGCCAGATATTATGTAAAAAACATTGATTATGTGTTAAAGGAATATCCTTCCTTCCTTAGGCTTTAGTAAGCCCCTTTATAGTATTTATGCTGTATATACTTGTCACACTTGCCAGATGCTTCTGGTGTCATTGTACAGGGGTACCTAGTGACAGCACTAGGATCCCGCTTCCTCTATCAAGGAATAAACAATTGAAATTGAAATTGAATTGATATGATGAAGCGATTTGGTTGAGCCCAGATTCTTTCTACTCCGACTGTATTTCAGTTTCACCACTTTTTCTTCAATCCCTAATAATCTTATTTCACCTCTTAACTCATGACTCCAATGCAATATGAAGGTCATTCTACTACAAGCTCTCAAACCAGCAAGACCTCTTCTCAACAAGCTTCTCTACAACACAGTAACGCCCCTGTATCTTGCTGCACTGTACATACAATATACGTAAAGTAAACGTTATTGTGAGTTTCCTTTTTCACCTCCATCCTGAGTGCGAGATCTCCTTTATGTACATGTGTATGTGGTCCTAAGAAAGAGAAAATTGACACATTAGAAAGAGAACTTTGCCTACTGGCCACATACTGTACACTACGCTACAGTACCTTGCTCTGAATAATTATGGAAGAACAGAGGTGACAGAATCTTTCACTAATTTGATTGTAGTCTTATATACTTTAGCTTGAGTCAATCAGTTAAGTGCATTAGAATTCCTCAAGTTACTAGGAAACCTTTATAAACCCGCGCCTGTAAGAAATGGGCGAGCAAAACCTTATTATCGCCTTTGTCATTAAAACAATGAGCTGTACTACATGTAAGCGTTGAAGAACTGTTTATTTAAGAACTATTCTAATTCTTCCTCTCAAGAGCCTTGATTCAAGAGTTATAGCCAGGGCCGGATTCAGGAGTGGGCAAAGTGGGCAGCTGCCCAGGGGCCTCCACATGTGCGGCAGTAGCTATATCAGGGCTGGTCGACTTGAAACCACATAAATGACTCCAGTCATGTCTCACTTTTGTGTGTGTGTGTGTGTGTTGGGAATTTGTACACTATCAATAAATGTACAGTTAATTAAAAATTTCTCAATGTTCTAATTTCCTCAATATAACTGCATATGGCTTCAAAATTCTCCAAAGAAGTGTTCAGATTTCACAATTTTCCCGGGGGGCTTACAGCACCCCCCGGAACTCCCAGATGTTTAGGCTCGCTTCACTCGCCACCCCACCCTCTTGAGTAGTTATAATGAGGGGGGCCTCCACAAAGAGGCTGCCCATGGGCCTCCACAGGTCTAAATCCGGCACTGGTTATAGCTCTAAAAGAGGCATAGCGAAGAATAAAATTCACGTTATTGTATAATTTTTATTTGTAAAACAAATTATTTACGGAAGTTCATAGGTACAAGTGGAATAAATTTTTACCATAAATTAATGGCTAATTGATTATCATCTCCCTCCCCTCTCGTAATCTACCTACACTGAATTACTTAAAGTGAGAAAGTAAACAATGATAATCATGATAAGAGAGAAATTTCAGACAATAATAAAAATGTGAGTGTTGTTTGGAAGAGAAACCGTTGTTAGAAGATGCACTTATACCAGTTTGTATTATAAACAAGCTTCGAGAGTACGTAACAAGTATAGTAAATATGGTATAAACTGTATTGAGGGAGATCTGAGAAGGGGTTGTAGTGGACGTCTCCCCTACAACTGCGTAGCCGCATTCCAATGCGACAGTACCCTAGCAACCAAACGAGCGGCCCAGGAGGGGGGAGCGTCACCAGATGCCACAGTATCCTAGCAACCAGCCACCTGCTACGTCTTCCCTAGCAAAGGAGTCAAGAAACCGGCGAGTTCCCACGGATTTACTTCCGGCGGCTGTGTATATAAGCTCTGTCTCTCCATTGAGATTCATTCTGCCCTCGGTTCCTGAACACGCAACACCTCCTCCAAGCAAGCTCCTCGCTGTCCAGCTCTCATTCAACCTGGAGGCCAGCAACAGGCAACATCTCCTCAAACGAAGCTCCTGCATATCTACCTCCTTCAGCACGCTACTCACCGAACGTGTCTACTGAGCAGCTCCTCACCACACGGCACCTCCAGCACCAGACTGTCTTTCATATAATTTATATTATATAAGAAAACCACCACCTAGAGTTTCCATCCATCCATCCTGAGTGCTAGACAACATAACATCACGTAACCCTACAAATGGTGACCCCCGGAAAAACGCACTCACACAGGATGGTGGACGGACGGATCTCTCTACCGACTTTCCACCACAACGTCGAGGACTGGTTAGATCATGTGGAAGCAGCCCTCGTCGGCTCACAAGCGACTGACGAGCAAAAGTATGGCGCCCTGCTCTGTGCCTTGCCCACGGAAGTCGCCACGCAGGTCTTACAGACCATTTCCAACCCTCCAGATGACAACAAATTCGCTACCCTGTGGGAGGCCTTGAAGACGTGTTATCAACAGACCAGCCCCAATCTCCTGCAAGATCTATCCTCTATCTCCCTCGCGAACTCAACCCCGGGACGTCTCTGGGAGGAGATGTGTCGGCTGAACTCCCGTCACACAGACAGACTCCCCGACTCTATCCTGCGCCAGCTTCACGCACAAAAGCTACCCACAGAAGTACGCAACATCCTGTCCGCAGTCGATTACTCTACGACACCAGAACTATATGCAACAAAGGCAGACAGAATTTTCAACGAGTGCGCTGCTGCACCCCTTGCTGCCACGGTCACACCAGTACCTACCACAGATCTTGTTAGCCGGGTCAACACCCCTCAGCCGAGCAATACCTCACAAGACATCAAGGACCTGTTACAAACTTTGAACCGCAGGATGGACACCATTGAGCAGTTCTGCTCCTCCATACCCGCTGCTGTGCCAGTTCCTGACTCACACACCACGCCCTACAAGTTCCGACACACAGCAGCCAGCCCCCAGTGAAAAAGCTGCATTAGTGTCCAGCAATCCCAACTGAACGAAGTACAAATAT
>NW_024751628.1:0-8243 GCF_018991925.1 Homarus americanus
TGTTACCTCAAGGTCATATTCACAACACTTCCCTGGACAGAATTCATAATTTATTTTCTCATATTACATCTGTGTGTATACCTGCTAATAGATAAACAGAAAATGCCAAGAAGTGTTTACATCAAGCGCTGCCACTTAAGAGTTCCAAGAACTAAATTAAAACAATTAGTGTGTGTGTGTGTGTGTGCATGGTGTGTGTGTGCATGGTGTGTGTGTGCATGGTGTGTGTGTGTGTGTGAGTGTGCATGGTGTGTGTGTGCATGGTGTGTGTGTGTGTGTGTATATATGGTGTGTGTTTGTTTGTTTGTATGGTGTGTGCATGGTGTGTGTGTGTGTGTGTGTATGTGTGTATGGTGTGTGTATGTGTATGGTGTGTGTATGTATGGTGTGTGTGTGTGTGTGTGTGTGTGTATGGTTTGTACATGTACGGTGTGTGTATGGGTGTGTGTGATTGTGCATGGTGAGTGTGTGACTGTGTATGGGGTGTGTGTGTGTGTGTGTGTTTCCAATGCCATGAGGATAACATACAATTCTTAAAGCACTGGTCACATGGGCGCATTTTTTTTTTAGCAATTTCTTGCTGGAAAGTTATTTCGAGCAATTTTCGAGAAATTCGAGCAAGTTTTTGAAGCATTTTTATTGACAATCGTGATAGTCAATTTCTTGACTATTTCGAGCAAAGATTATTGGTTCAAAACCCGGTTAATACCATATTTAATGACACGAAGCTTATTTATCGAGTATTTACCTTGGCTATATATAACATAGATCAATAACATTATGTATAAAATGCACAAACAGTTTTTTACGACTCACTGAGTTTATTATTTGGGTGGTGTTTTGGCGTGTTTGTTTACAAAACACAAGCCCATACAGCCAGTCATTCTCCACACACTAACAACCCTCCCTACTGTAACTACGATAGTTGAACCAGTCTATATTAAACACTCGTTCCTCCTCCTCGCCAGCCACTTACGAGTCCCCAATAGTTTTTCTTCGCTTTCTCTCATTTCTTTTTAATAATAACAATAATACCAAGGATAGCTGCTGCGTCGTCTGCATTGTTGTTGTGATGTTCCGTCTCCCTTCTACTCGCACAGCGGCGTTAACTTTTTTTTCTTGCTGTATTAACTGAACCAAGAGCCACTCGTGTGACCACATTTGGAAGAAATTACTCGTAATTTCTTGCTCCAAATTAATTGCTCATCAAAGGGATCGTGTGACCGTAACTTAAGTCACCCATTAAGAAAAACTATAAATACTGAATCACAAAACTTGAGGATAATTTCTGACTTGGAACCATCGGTGTAATGCAGAAAACAGTTATTGTATTCTAAAACCTACCCAAGAAATCTTTTACCCACTTACGATATAATTCTTTTCTATTCCATCAATAGATGTTATTTTACTTTTTTATACGTATTTTTATTTTATTAATTTATAAACTATTTTCTTTATATACTTCATTACCTTTTAGTGTAATGAAGAGAATGAATTACAGAAGGTTTTTATAATTATATTGCGAACAATATTTTTCCTCGCAATAAATAAACAATGACGATGATCTTGTTTACAATATGGAGCTTGATGTCTTACTCCATGTTCGTTTATTACATTTTCTGCCATACCCGACTGTAATTTTCTTTCTTGTGGTGAAGGTTTTTGACAATTGATATATATATAAAGTTGAGTTAAGAATAATGACTCTGATATTATAGCCATTAGGTCCTGAATAATAAGTGGTGTCTAAGTGAACAAATGTATGATGTCTTCAATTACCAGCGTAGTGGGGGGTAACAGTGGGGGTAGAAGCGAAGGGTAGGAGTGAAGGGTGGGAGTAAGGCGTGGGAGTAAGGGGTGGGAGTAAGGGGTGGGAGTAAGGGGTGGGAGTAAGGCGTGGGAGTAAGGGTGGGAGTAAGGGGTGGGAGTAAGGGGTAGGAGTAAGGGGTGGGAGTAAGGGGTGGGAGTAAGGGATGGGAGTAATGGGTGGGAGTAAGGGGTAAGGGGGTGGGAGGTAAGGGGTGGGGAGTAAGGGGTGGGAGTAAGGCATGGGAGTAAGGCGTGGAGATGAAGTTGGGGTTAGAGTTGGGAGTGAGAGTTGGGAGTGGGGTGGGAGTAAGAGTTGGAATTAAGAGTTGGGGAGTAAGGCGTGGAGTGGGCGTGAGATAAGAGGTGGGGAATGGGGGTGGAGATGGGGGTGGGAATGGGGTGGAGTGGGGGGTTGGATGGGGTGGAGTAAGGTGGGGTTGGGGAGTGAGAGTTGGGGAGTGGGGGAGTTGGGGAGTGGGGATTGGGAGTGGGGAGTTGGGAGTGGGGAGTTGGGGAGTGAGGTTGGGGAGTGGGGTTGGGATGGGGCGTGGGGATGGGGTCGGGCTGGGGTGGGGAGTGAGAGTTGGGGGAGTGAGAGTTAGGGAGTAAGTTGGGAGTAGGGCGTGGGAGTGGGGTGAGGGTAAGGGTTGGGAGATGGGGGAATTAAGGCATGGGAGTAAGGCGTGGGAATGGGGTGGGGAGTTAGGGGAGATTGGGGAGTAAGGGGTGGGAGTAAGGGGTAGGAGTAAGGGGTGGGAGTAAGGGGTGGGAGTAAGGGGTGGGAGTAAGGGGTGGGAGTAAGGCGTGGGAGTAAGGGTGGGAGTAAGGGGTGGGAGTAAGGGGTAGGAGTAAGGGGTAGGAGTGACGAGTAAGAATGTGGGACAAGAGGGAGGGGATAGCAGTGGGGGGTAGGGTTAGGTTACAAACTTCTATTTACTTCAACATCTGTATCCTGCTGGTGATGTTCTCTCTTTAAACAATTTATAAAATAAATAAATAAATGGTCAGGTGTAAATGGTAAGAGTATTTAACAGAGTAATACTGAGGTATTACAAGAAAGAACTAAAAACTGTCCACTGTGTGTATCAACATTTTATAAAAGTATTTGTGAAGCTGTAAAATACTTAGATATAAACTTTTAATTCAACTCTGTAATAAAAATAATTGCAATAATGAATCTAAACAAGAAATGAACTGGGTGAAAAAAAATCTACAAAATACTAAAAATATAAAAAAGAAGAATTACAGTAAAACCTGAATCATTGTAA
Organism: Homarus americanus; assembly: GCF_018991925.1. Taxonomy (NCBI): domain Eukaryota; kingdom Metazoa; phylum Arthropoda; class Malacostraca; order Decapoda; family Nephropidae; genus Homarus; species Homarus americanus. The sequence continues at coordinate 3,078 of NW_024751628.1, forward strand.
TAAACATTATTAAACTTTTCGTTGTTATGACCTAAAACAAACAAGGAAGACTCGTCTAGATTTTCGCTCTGTGAATTAACTCCTTGGATCGCTTTTGGGCAAGAGGGGAGTTACTCCGACTTATTCCGTGAAAATATTCCCAACTGTCCATAGAATCCGTTACAGTTTCCTTTATAGTAAGTGACTCACAAATGATTAATATTCCCATTCACCAATACTTTATTATATCAGAGAACAGTGCAGAGATAAGCTGGCCAATGAGCGATGGTCAAAGATAATACAGATTTAATACTGGATTGATAAGTACAGCTATAGTGATTTGTTTCATGTTACAGTAATAATAATCTTTATCAAATGTTATAACTACCAAAGTGTTATTTTCGTGATCGATACCCTGCTGCCAGGATTATAACATCGTTTAAAAGTTCAGTAAAAATATCATGCAGATTAAGAACATAAGAACATAAGAACATAAGAAAGTGGGATACTGCAGGAGGCCGACTGGCCCATACAGGGCAGATCCCTTTCACACCCATCCCAGCACTTCCATGTGCCTATCCAACTTCGTCTTGAAGCTCCCTAGCGTCCCCGATCCTACTATAGCACTCGGTAGCCTATTCCACATATCCACAACTCTATTACCAAACCAGTGCTTGCCTATATCCTTTCTGAATCAAGATTTATCTAATTTAAAAAAGCCATTTGTTCCTGAATTATTTCGTTATTACTGAGCTTCAGAACATCTTCCATTTTCCTTGTTAATCCCGCTTACCCACTTGTACACCTCCTATCATATCTCCCTAACTCTACGCCTCTCTAATGAATGTAAGCCCTAAGCTTTTCAGTCTTTCTTCATATGGAAGGTTTCTAATATTATGGATCATTTTGTGTTCTTCTTTGTACTCTCTCCAAAAGAATCTATATGTCCATTCTCTATAATAAGGACACCAGAGACTGAACCGCATAATCCATGTGTGGTCTCACTAATGCTAGGTAAAGTTTCAAGATAACGTCAGCAGTTCTGTTACTCACAGACCTAGATATGAACCCAAGAATCCTGTTTGCCTTGTTGCGAACGCTAATACATTGTTTTCTAGGTTTCAAGTCGTTGCTAACAAATACACCTAGATCTTTTTCACAAACTGAGTTTTCTATTTCCGTGTTACCTAGTTTATACTTAACGTTTGTACTCGTCTTCCCTATCTGTAGTACCTTGCATTTATCAGTATTAAGAAATTCATTTGCCAGTCTACTGACCACTCATGTAAAAGATATCTAGATCTCTCTTTGAAGGTGTTCCAAAAGTCTACTGTCTGAATTTATCACTCTCTGTTTGGTATCATCTGCAAGAATTTACTAATCCTACTAGTTATGCCTAAATCAAGGTCATTAATGAATATAACAAACAGCAGAGGGCCTAATACAGATCCCTGGGGAACTCCGCTTTTGACCGCACCCCAGTCTGACTTTAATCCATTTATGCTGACTCTTTGTTTCCTACCAGTTAACCATGACCTAATCCATTTTAATAATGATCCACCTATTCGATGTGCTTCTACCTTCATTATCAATCTCTCATGAGGGACTCTATCGAATGCTTTACTGAAATCTAAATAAATTATATCATATGACTTATCGTATCTACAACTGAAATAACTACTGAGAAAAAGCTAAACAAGTGGCAGAACAAAGAACGTCCTATAAGGGGTGAACCCGTGCTGAGAAGAATGAATTAAGTTGAATGTTTCAAGGTGGCTTCTGATTTTCGTCGCAATAATTGACTCTAGCAACTTGCCTATGATTGACGTGAGACTAATGGGACGGTAATTTCATGCAATTGATTTATCACCTTTTTTGAAAATCGGAACTACATTTGCAAGTTTCCAAGCTTCTGGCAATAGGCCCGATTCTAATGACTTATTAAATAAAACTGCTAATGGATTACTCAACTCATCTCTACATTCTTTTAATATTCCAGCATATACCTCGTCTGGACCAGGCGATTTATGAGGCTTCAGTTTGTTAATTTCTTTAAGCACATCGTTACTAGTAATATTGATATTCATCAACATATTTTCTATACTGTCGTTATATACCTTATGAACTTCTGGAAACTGTGCTAGGTTTTCATTTGTGAATACGGAGCGAAAATGACTTTTTAACGTACTACACATTTCTAACTCATCATCAGTCATTTCTCCTGTCGTAGTTTTAAGGGGACCTATTGTATCTCTAACCTTTGATTTATACAGTTGATAAAAAGCTTTGGGGGTATATTTCGATTAGTTTGCTACCTTGATTTCATAATTTCTCTTTGCTTTCCTAATTTCTGTTTATACCTGTCTTGTTAGGTTCTGATAGTAACCAAGTAAGTGATTTTCGCCTTTCTTAACTTTTCTATATACTCCTTTCTTTTTCCCTAGAAGATCTAAGAGTCTATTATTCATCCATTTTGGTTGGTTCCGTATCGATCTGAATTTTCTTTTAGGGATGTGTTTATTTTGGGCATTATTGATTGTTGTAATAAATTGTTCATAAGTAGCTGCTAAATTAAATTCGGGGTTATCCCGTCCTAAGTTGACAGTTTCCGGAGGTGTGGGGGGGATTAATCTTTTGACCATAGGGTCATCCCTTAGGTCTCTCCTTATGCTACCGTAATTAGCATTCCTAAAATCCGGGATCAAGGCCGAATTTTCCTTCTTTCTGCCATCCCATATTATGTTAAAATATATGGCTTTATGATCACTGTTTCCTAGTTCGTCTCCAATCCCAACATCTTTTACTAGATTTTCATTATTACTGAGAACTAAATCGAGGATATTATTTCCTCTAGTGGGCAAGTTTATAAATTTATATATAAAACTATCCTGTACTACTTCTATAAAATCTTCAGATTCATTATCGCTAAGTTGATTTTTCCAATCTATGCCTGAAAAGTTTAAATCGCCTAGAATACATACATTGTTTCTATCAGATGCCTTCTTTATTTCCTCCCATAGCAATTTACCATCGTTCCTACTCAAATTAGGTAGTCTATATATAACACCAATGACTACGGATTCACTGCCCTCACCAATCTCTACCCAAATACTTTCATTGTCGCTATTTGTTTTATGTTTGATTTATTTGACCTTTGTATGTACCTGATATACACTGCACACTTCCTCTCCATACCCTCTCTGTCCAAATTTAAATGGGTTATATCCTGGAATGATACTGCTGAAATCATACATTTGATTTATCCATGTTTCGTTATTGCAATTATCTATGTTCTCTTTACCTAACAATGGCCTAGGCTGGTCCATTTTTTTTGTTACACAGGCTTCTACTATTGAAAAGTATAATAAACACTCAATATATTTCTTCGTTTCTATCTGTTTACATTTATTTTTTGATGTTTATTGTATTCATATTTTCCCAACGTATCTACTTCTGTTTCACTACTTCCCAGGACCTGCTTGTTTTTTGACTCCCATTTTCCCCGACCCCTCTCTACTGACGAAACCCCCCCTTCGGAGTGACAATTTCACGCTCCAGGGATGCAGACAACGTCTTTACCCCTCACGAGACAAGTGTACTCCGTCGCGACAGTACAGGTAGTCGTTGCCATAAAATCGTTGCCCGTCATCAATGAATGCCCAACCATTGTTTGCACAATGTTTTTCCAGTCGGCAATTAATAGCAATTGCCCTGGACAGCCATTCACGACCAACCCCTCATCTAGGCAAGACACCACATACTATCGGGACCCCTCCCCTATCTCTAATCTTCCCCAGCGCCTCCCTATACCTCTTGAAAAGTTCCTCACTCCTAACCTTACCTATGTCGTTTCCCCCCACACTAAGACACACTACTGGATTGGTACCCTCCCCTGACAAAACTCTGTCTAACCTCTCAGCTACATGCCCTATCCCAGCCCCAGGAAAACATACCCTAGTCCTACGTTTCCTATCTCTCGCACAAAAAGCCCGATCCATAAACCTCACCTGGCTGAAGATTGTGAAGTGAGATGCAGTGAAGATTGTGAAGCGAGATGTAGTGAAGATTGTGAAATAAGATTATAAAGTAAACTGTAGAAATTGAGGTTAAACGAACGCAGGTTATTCTGTAGTGTATCCGTGTCTTGTTAACGTGGAACCAACATGGCGGTGGTTCTCAATATAGATACGTTATTTTGCCGGGAATTTCTGTCAAAACAAAATATGAATCAACCATATTTAGCCTAAATTAACCTAACGGTTTTATTATATATTCTAAGTTTTTTAAGTTGGATAGATCAGATCAGGTTAGGTTAAGTCAGGTTGGGTTAGGTTAGGTTAGTTTTGTTAATTTTGCCACTTAGAGGCTAGTTTATTGTGCCCCCATACTCATCCTGTCAGCTGTAGCACAGAGAGATTACAAAGTGGTGTTAGATGAGGTAGGTGGTTAAGTTAAGTTTCAATAGGTTAGGTTAGATTATGTCAGGTTGGGTTAAGTTAGGTTAGGTAGGTAATAAGTAGATAGGTTATGTTAGGTAGGTGGGAAAGTTAGGTTTGATTTGGTTAGCTTATGTCAGACGGGGAGGTTAGGTTAGATTATGTCAGGTTAGGTTAGATTATGTCAGGTTAGGTCAGATTACGTCAGGTTAGGTTAGATTATGTCAGGTTAGGTTAGATTATGTCAGGTTAGGTTAGATTATGTCAGGTTAGGTTAGATTACGTCAGGTTAGGTTAGATTATGTCAGGTTAGGTCAGATTACGTCAGGTTAGGTTAGATTATGTCAGGTTAGGTCAGATTACGTCAGGTTAGGTTAGATTATGTCAGGTTAGGTTAGATTATGTCAGGTTAGGTTAGATTATGTCAGGTTAGGTTAGATTATGTCAGGTTAGGTTAGATTATGTCAGGTTAGGTCAGATTACGTCAGGTTAGGTTAGATTATGTCAGGTTAGGTCAGATTACGTCAGGTTAGGTTAGATTATGTCAGGTTAGGTAAGTAGGTAGAGGTGGGTAAAAAAGGTTAGGTTAGGTCGGCAGGTTTTAGTGTAGGAGCTTAAGTAATCCCGTAAAAATTTCATGTTAATTTTTGACACCATACATTATAATAATCCTTATAAACTATGTTAAGGAACTGTGGTGTCATTTTTTTCTGAACGGTTTATTATAAGTTTTATGCCTTTAAAGAAGTTT